>NC_043751.1:31698999-31806499 GCF_902148845.1 Salarias fasciatus
CTGTCCGTCCTCCCTCAGTGACCCGGACCCGAGACCCGGTCTCCGTGCTACAAGGACGAGCTGAGGAACCTGTCCAGGAGGCAGCTGTCCCCCTGGGTCCTGTGGGGGACGGGGACGGGGACAGGGACGGGGACAGGGACGGGGACGGGGACGGGGACGGGGACGGGGACGGGGACGGGGTTTCTCTGGTTCCAGGTCAAACCGACAGAAAAGACGTCAGGCTTCCTGTGAGCCCAGGGGGGCGGGGCCGAGTCCTGACTCCTCCCTCAACACCAGGCCCCACCTCTCCTCCACTTCCTCAGTGACCTCACAGTCTGGAGCTGTATTTCCTGACCTTTGACCCTTGGAGCCTCAGACAGGTTCTCTCTTTCTTCTCTTCATTTGGGTTTTACAGCTGACCTTTGACCTCTGCCAGCTCTGTTCATCCAATCAGAAGACTCATCCGGTGGACGAGGCGTCTTCAGTCAGGTCCGGGGACCCTGCTCTGGGTCTGGGGTCCAGGTCTGGGGTCCAGGTCCGGGTCAGGGACAGCATGCAGACCCCTGGTCCCCGGTCCTGGTGGTTCCGAGTCGGAGGACATTTTCCGTCCAGTAAATTAAATTTAGTCCTTGAAGGAAGTTTGGAAGCGAGAAGAAAATCTGGTCTGAAGCTGGAACCTTTCTCTTCATCTCATATAAAACTAAAAGAAATGGAAAATCTATTTTTACAAACAGAATATTTAAAATAATAATGTGAAGATCTGGCTCCTCGGCGCTCCTCCACCCTGTTCGCTCAGATTAGCATTAGCATTAGCATTAGCATTAGCATCCTGGTACGAAAATCACCCGATAGTTCTGATGGAGACGGAAAACCCCAGAAGAGAGAGAGAAACACCGGAAAGAGTGTGACACCCACCCCAGTCATCCCCAGGCCACGCCCCTCTTCAGGCCACGCCCACTGCGCTCTGATGTTTTACCCCCTGACCCAGACTGCTGGAGCCCTGCTCTCCTGATTGTCTCTCCAGGGTTCTCAGGTTCCTCCAGATGCAGACGATTCAGGAACTTCTGTTTTTAACTTATTGAACTGTGAACCCAGACGTTCCTGAAGACTCCACAGGTTCCGGGTTCGAATCCCCGAGTTCCACAGGTTCCTCACTTCAGTCTGCTTCTGAACCTAAAGCCATAATCCGAGTCCTGCTGGATCCACGTTCCTCCAAAATAAAAGCTGGATGATTCAAACAGAGCCTGGTGTCTTCATGATGGGTGGAGTTACTGACGGGTGGAGTTACTGACGGGTGGGGTTACTGGCGGGTGGGGTCCAGAGGCGGAGCGGGGGTCTCAGCACAGAGGGGGCGGAGCATTCTCGACAGGCCCTTATGATAGTAATTTTACCGTTCAGTCCCTCATGCTCCCATCAAAACACACTAATGCTCACTTTAACTGAGCCAAGCAAACCTGTAGGCCTCAGAAAGCAGAATAAAGTCACAAACAGTTCACAAACTTGTTCTGAAGAACGCACACACACACACACTCACACGCACACACACACGCACACACACACCACCAAATGCAGCCTGACAGGTGTCAATCTCAGAGCGTCCGCTGTCCATGGTGCTGAAAACTCAGATAAAAACTCACTGGCTAAATCTGTACCATCTTTGACACAGCTTAAATATAAAATGAACACAGCTGGTCTAAAATTACACGATCTATTCAGATAGATACAGACAGCTTTCTACATCTTTTGGAATTCACATATAATAAAAAAACAGACTCGGCGGTCTCTTATAGTTGAGCAGGTGTTGAAGACCACAGCATTCTGGCAAAGGCGATATTTCTGAAGGTTTCAGTGACTCAGCAGTGGCTCTGCGCTGGAGCCCGCAGTTCAGCTGATTCCTCCATAATCCTTGAACATCCTCGAACAAAACAATCCAGCCAACGTGGAAAACAGCGTTGTACGTGCTGCGGTTGTCTTTTAAAGTTTTGCCCTCGGCAAACCTGCGTTCTCCTACCGCTAGCAGCTAGCATAGCCTCGTCTTCAGTCACCACAACCGGCGTTGTCGGGCTCTCGCGGCCACGGTGCGGCGTTGATGAACAGTAAGACGTTAGCTGATGACAAGAAGCTCATTTCTCTCTTTTGCTTTTCTCTTGAATGCGCCAGATTGGTGTTTTTTCTTCTTCATTTTTGCTGTTTAACTTCCCTCCAAAGACTTCAGATCAAGAACAAAGAAACAACTTGTTAATGTCGCACAGCCAATCAGCGCTGGCTGACAGCTCTGATGCGTTCACGGACAGTCGTAATGTAAGAATTGGCAAATTTTAACCCACACTCATGTATACCTTCTCGCACACGCTGCACATTTTATTGTAATTTATTTACGATTAAACATGAACACATCATGAAACGGGGCCCTATGACCTACAGGTGGGGTCACTGACAGGCGAGGGAGGCTGGGGACATTGAGTCCTGTGGACCACGTCCTCCATGTCCTCCATGTCCTCCTCCATGGTGGAAGCAGCTGCTCTGAGCTGGACTCCAGGTCTCAGGTTCTGCTGTGGAGGAGACCGGGATTAAGGACTGCTGTCCAGCTGAAGAAGGAGTCCTGCAGAGTCCAGAAGCAGCTGACAAGAACCGGAAGAACCAGAGAACTGCAGCCTGAGTGGCTGTGGAGGGAGAACTGGGTCTGGAGGAGTCCAGGAGGACATGGAGGACGACCGGCCAGGATTCTGTACAGGCAGGCAGCGGGCAGTCTCAGGTCAAGGCTCAGTCTCAGACTCCCTGGGTCCATCAGGATCCCTTCTGGTCCAGCTGGATCCCTTCTGGTCCAGCTGGATCCCTTCTGGTCCAGCTGGATCCCTTCTGGTCCAGCTGGATCCCTTCAGAGTGGGAACACCAAACGAGATTCAGTTTTGACGGTTTGGTGTAAAATGTGTGGAACATGAACCTGCAGTGGAGTTCTGAACTGTTCATGTAAAGTGATGTGTGGCTGTTCCTGACTGTTCCTGCTGGTTCCTGCTGGTTCCTGACTGTTCCTGCTGGTTCCTGACTGTTCCTGCTGGTTCCTGCTGGTTCCTGCTGGTTCCTGACTGTTCCTGCTGGTTCCTGTCTGTTCCTGCTGGTTCCTGACTGTTCCTGCTGGTTCCTGCTGGTTCCTGCTGGTTCCTGACTGTTCCTGCTGGTTCCTGACTGTTCCTGCTGGTTCCTGATTGTTCCTGCTGGTTCCTGACTGTTCCTGCTGGGTCCTGACTGTTCCTGTAAACCAGACCCAGCTGTTTTTCTCCAGACCCTCCAGATGTTGATGACTGAGGCTGAATCCTCCCGATGGTTCAGCCGGTCCCCGGTTTTCCCGACGGCTCGCCTCTGGCTGTTCTGCATTCCGGTGGCTGAGCAGCGTTCCGCCGAGCCCGGTGACGGCGCCTCGCCGTCGCAGCGCCGGCGGTGACGCGTTGACAGCTCAGTAACGAGGCGACGCGCCAACTGACAGTGGAGGTGTCAGCTCTGACGGTGACGAGAGCAGAAACAGGCGGCGTGCCGGGAGGGCGGCTCGCCAACCCGGGAGGAGGGCTCGCCAACCCCAGAAGGCAGCTCATCAGTCCCAGAAACCCCTCTGACCACTTCACAACAGGTGTGAGGTTTCACACGGACCCCCTGAGAATCTGGACCCAGTTTACACAAAGTAAATGGTCCAGGAGTAAATCAGAAACCAGGAGGAGGAACCAGGTGACCCTCAGGAGAGCAAACAGGAAGTGAGGAAGACAGCGGACCCTTCCTCATCTTCCTGTCCTTCCTCTCCCGGCCTTCCTCTACCAGAACCAGAGGCCAGGCTCATTAGGAGTCGGAGAACCAGGTTCCGTGGTCTCCGGGCTCCTGCTGTCAGCGAGCGGCGGTGGAGGTGACGGATGCGGTGTGACGGTGTCGACTCGTCCCGGCGCGGCTGACAGGATGGTTATTGATGAGCCGGCGGCACCGAACGGGGAACCGGCGCCAAGTTCCAGATCTGCCGGAGAAAACGATCTCTGACAGCAGAACAGCCGATCCTGGATCCTGGACAGTTCTGCTGTCAGGTCTACGTTCTGTCAAGTCCTGATCCATCATGAAGGGCTAAAGAGCAGAAGACGCTTCAGAGGGTCTGAGCCTCAAACCTGCAGAACCAGACCCAGAGGAGACTTCCTGCAGAACCAGACCCAGAGGAGACTTCCTGCAGAACCAGACCCAGAGGGGACTTCCTGCAGAACCAGACCCAGAGAGGACTTCCTGCAGAGCCAGACCCAGAGGAGACTTCCTGCAGAACCAGACCCAGAGGGGACTTCCTGCAGAACCAGACCCAGAGGAGACTTCCTGCAGAACCAGGCCCAGAGGAGACTTCCTGCAGAACCAGGCCCAGAGGAGACTTCCTGCAGAACCAGGCTCAGAGGAGACTGTTCTGTTTCATGTTTATTCCTAAATTGTCCTTTTTGTCCAGGGGACGTCTGCTGGACGACACCTGGAGCTGTTGGTGGTCATAATGTTCTGGCTGACTGGCTGGACGGATGGTGTCAGTTGAAGGATGGGTGACGGACGGTATCGGGTGACGGATGTTGTCGGGTGAATGACGTGTCGGGTGACGGATGGTGTCAGGTGATGGATGCTGTCAGGTGACAGATGGTGTCGGTTGACAGACGTGTCGGGTGATGGATGTGTTGGGTGACGGATGGTGTTGGGTGACAGACGTGTCGGGTGACGGATGGTGTCGGGTGACAGATGGTGTCGGGTGACAGACGTGTCAGGTGACAGATGGTGTCGGTTGACAGACGTGTCGGGTGATGGATGGTGTCGGGTGACGGACGTGTCGGGTGACGGATGGTGTCGGGTGACGGATGGAGTTAGATGACGGATGGTGTCAGGTGACAGGTGGTGTCGCGTGACGGACGTGTCGGGTGACAGATGGTGTCGGGTGACGGACGTGTCGGGTGATGGATGGTGTCGGGCGACAGGTGGTGTCAGGTGATGGATGGTGTCGGGTGACAAATGGTGTCGGGTGACGGATGGTGTCGGGTGATGGATGGTGTCGGGTGACGGATGGTGTCGGGTGATGGATGGTGTCGGGTGACGGACGTGTCAAGCGACGGATGGTGTCGGGTGACGGATGGTGTCGGGTGATGGATGGTGTCGGGTGACAGATGGTGTCAGGTGATGGACATGTCGGGTGACGGACATGTCAGTTGACGGATTGTGTCGGCGACGGATGGAGTTAGATGATGGATGGTGTCGGGTGACGGACGTGTCGGGTGATGGATGGAGTTAGATGACGGATGGTGTCGGGTGACGGACGTGTCGGGTGATGGATGGAGTTAGATGACGGATGGTGTCGGGTGACGGACGTGTCGGGTGATGGATGGAGTTAGATGATGGATGGTGTTGGGTGAGGGATGGAGTTAGATGGCAGATGGTGTCAGGTGATGGATGGTGTCGGCTTGTTGGAGCCAGGACTTCCGTCCCGCTGACTCCACCCGGTTCTCTTATTCTATGCTTGGTATAAAGAATGCCAAAACGACTGACTTCAGATTATTACCATTTATTTAAGTATAGCCAAATGTAATGCTCAGCTGGACCTTACAGGGAAAGATACAAAGTATTTCGCCCCGAAAGGATCCTGATTGTTGATGAATCAGAGTTTTTATTCCATGTTCTTCTGGGCTGGGCCCCGACAGATAGGCTGGACTTTGTTCGCAATTGGACAATTTGGTATTGATGTCAGCTGCCAACCAAGAGCTGACATCCTTATCCGGTATGTTTTGGAACACTAGTGAGTGTGTGTTGGTTTCTCCAGAACGTGTGGGTATGTTTACACTTTAGCAGAGCATCTTATAACCTTGGTGTACTTCTCTCAGGAAAGGCCTAATATACAGTTAATACAATTATTCCATAGTAGTAGTGCTAATTAAAGTATATCCCTAACAGGCTGACAGATGGTGTCAGGTAATAGATGGTGTCAGGTGACGGATGGTTTCGGGTGATGGATGGAGTTAGATGACGGATGGTGTCAGGTGACGGATGGTGTCAGGTGACGGATGGTTTCGGGTGACGGATGGAGTCGGGTGACGGATGGTTTCGGGTGACGGATGGAGTCGGGTGATGGATGGAGTTAGATGACGGATGGTGTCAGGTGACGGATGGTGTCAGGTGACGGATGGTTTCGGGTGACGGATGGAGTCGGGTGACGGATGGTTTCGGGTGACGGATGGAGTCGGGTGATGGACGGATTCGGCTGACGGAGCCGGCTGACTGACGGAGGTCTCCAGACTGTCCAGGTTGTCCTGGACTGCTCAGCTGTGTTCCGGCGCCCTCTGCTGGCAGAATCCAAGAAAACCCCTCTGGAGCTGAAACGGGTTTCCTCAGACTGAAGGGAAAAAGGCTGGAAGGTGGAAAATGAGAATCTTTTTGAAACGACTGCATTCTGTCTGTTTGTTTTGAAAAGACTCCTGTGATAAAAACCACGGAGAGAAACTCCTGTCAGTCAGAAAGATGAGTCAAAACCCTGAAAACCCGAGTCTCAGTGACCTTTGACCTGTGTCACATGACATCCAAATCAGCAACACACACACACACACACACACACACACACACACACACACACACACACACACACACACACACACCCTGTCGTTCTCAAACTTATCCAGCCTGATCTCATTTTTGAATTTATTCATTAATTTTTTTTTATTAATTTTGTTTTCTTTTAATGTTTTTCATTTTTTCAAATAAAATTTGATTAGAAAAATAATTGTGATCTTATTCTATTTTATTAATTTCAATTATTAATTATTTTATTAACTTGAAAATAAACTATTGCTTGATTTTTTCTTCTGTTTCATCTCAGTTCTGGTTCTTTCTGGACATAAAGCAGAACAGAATGAGGATCAGAGAACTGCTCTGTAAAGAAACCCCGTCGTCTTAGTTTGAGGTTTTTATTTTTCACTGAATGTTTCTTCTTCTCTGATCCTCACAGCTTTATATCTCCCACAGGTTCATAAAAACTCACTGAGTCTATTAAATAAACTGTTATTTTTATCACCCAGATCCGGTGGGACTCCTTCATCTTCATCCTTCCTCCTCCTCCTCCTCTTCCTCTGCTCCCTTCGGATCATGAAAAGCTCAGGAATAAAACAGAAGGAATAAATCAGTGAAATCAGGAGACCTGCAGCATCACAGCTCCTGCTCTCCTCTTTCCTGTCTCATTTTCTCATCCTTTTCTAATTTTCTCATTCCCTTTGCATTTTGTAACTCCTCTCATTTCCTCCCGCTCATCTCATCTTCTCATTCTCACTCTCTTTCTCTTTCGTGTCTCATTTCTTCGTCCTTTTCTCATTTTCTCATTCTCATCTCATTTCCTCCTGAATGTCTCATTTCCTCCTGAATGTCTCATTTCCTCCTGAATGTCTCATTTCCTCCTGCCCGTCTCGTCTGATCGTCCTGATTGGACACAGCTGTGCAGCCCAGCAGGAAGAGGTCAAAGGGCGCGGCCTCAGCGCTCAGAGCAGCTCAGGAGAAGCGTGAGCAGCAGTCATGGCCGCCAGCTCCTCCGTCCTCAGGTGTGTCTTCAGACGAGCCGAGACGTTTGTCTGGAGTTGGACTGTCCTTCATGTGTGTGTCCCTCGTGTGTGTGTGTGTGTGTGCGTGCGCGCTCCTCAGGTTGCTGCTGGTCTGCTGGTTGAGTTCAGCCGTCGACTCTTCAGCTGCTTCTAAAGGTGAGACGGACTCGGTGTCTCCTGCATGTCCTCGGCCTCTGAAGCTTCGTCCAGCAGCTTCAGTCTCTGGTCCGTCTGGGTTCCAGAAGCTCCAGCAGCTTCAGTAACTCCAGACTCGTGTGGCGTTCAGACGGTTCCTCAGCGGTTCAGTCCCGTGAGCTTCAGTCCCGACCCGGTTTCCCGGGCTTCAGCCGCCCCGTCGGCGTTGGCCCTGTTTTTGTTTCAGTGTTTTCAGTTCGCAGCTTCGTTTCTGGTCGAAAAAATCTAATTTTGTTGCTTTTTCTGCTTTTGCCCCGTTACACGTTCGACTCATTTCTTTTGATTCTTCACCAAGAAACTAAATTCGAGCCGTGGGTGTTGGTTTGTGATCAGTTAATGTCGGACTGCAGGAAGTCTCTTTGAGACGATAATTAATTTGATCTCATGTCTGAGTTCTGGTCCATCCTTCACTGTCGTTCGGCTTGTTCTCTTCAGCTCTTATTTTGAAGTAGACGGTGGGTCTACATGAAACCTCATTTTGAAACGAAGACAAAAGATTAGAAAGGAAACTTTAATTTGATTCTGAGAAACTCCGGTAAGAAATGCTTTACGGCCTTCAAAGCGCCTGGAAAGGCGCAACAGAGTTCTAAACATGCAGGTAAAAGTGTGATTAATCGGGGTTTCTGCAGTTAATTAAATGTTTTGACAGAACTAGATGAAATAGTCCTGCGTCTTGTTCTGGTTTAGAAGCGTCTTTGTTTCTGTTCAGTTTTCTGACGTCACGGGTCTGAAGTCTTCAGTTTTCATCCTCGGTATCGAACCAGGAGACGTTCTGACGGACTTCCTGTTTCTCAGCTGGCGGCTCGGCGGGTCTGGAACCGCGGCAGGAGGGACGGCCGCCGCCGGGGAACCGGCGCCCCCTGCTGTACGTCGCCGGTCTGAGGGAGGCCAACCGCCACAAGCAGCCCGGCGCCGCCCGGCCCGGGACCCGGCAGGTCAACCTGGTCCCGGTCCCCCCCGGCGCCGCCCGGGTCCAGGGCCGGCTCGGTCCCCCGGTCCCCGTCCTCAATCCGTCCTGGGAACCCAGGACGGACCGGGGACGGACGGTCTCCCCGGGACGGCCCCGGCAGCAGGGAATCGAACCGCCGCCCGCTCCCAGGAGCTTCCTCTTCAACCTCAAGGTTCCGCTGCTGAACTCTCTGATCCCGAAGGTCCCCAAGACCGGCTCCGAGGGAGGAGGCGTCCGTCCCCCTGAGGACCAGCAGGGCAGCCTGGAGATCCGGATCGGACCTCCTGGTCCTGAGACCGGAGCTAAAGGAGACCAGAACCCCAGCGGGAACCGAAAACCCAGCTTCCACTTCAACCTGGTGCTTCCCGCCCAGACCCCGCCCACCGCCAGCGTCCCGGCTAAATACGGCGAGGTTCAGAAACCAGGGGGTCCGGGACTGACCCAGAGCGGCCGTGTTGATCCAGAACGGAGGTCCTCGGGTTCTCAGAGCAGAACCTGGTCTGCTGGTCCTGCTCAGAAACCGCCGGACCGAACGGCGCAGGGAGTGTCCACTCTGTTTGGGGCTCGGCGGCTCGTGGCGCCCCCTGCTGGCGGCGGACCGCCAGTCGGCCCCAAACCGCAGCCGGGTCCGGTTCTGTCCGGGACTCAAAGGCAGAACCACAACAAGCCGCCTGAGGCGAGTCCAGTTTCCAGAGGTTCTGCCGGCGGGTTTCTAGAACCGTACCGAACCGAAGACCCTAAACCAGGTCTGGATCTGACGCAGGCCAGAGCAGAGGGGTCCGCTCCGGGTTCTGGTCCAGCTCCAGTCGGTGCTTACCAACAGCCGGTGGGACCGACCTGGGGTTCTGCTGGTTCTGAGCTGGAGTCCAGGGCGACGCTGTTCGGAGCAGGAAGACCAGGTTCTGCCGGTGGACTGCAGAGACCCTACAACCCCAAGCTCCAGTCCAGTCCAGCTGGTGCACCCAGACCCGTCCCGGGCCCGGCTGGCGGCGGATTGCATCAGACCCACCGCCCCCAGACAGACCCTCAGTCTGGTTCCACTGGTCCTGGACTCCAGGGGTCTTGGGGATCTGCAGGTCCAGCACAGTCTGGATGGAACAGGCAGCGGCCCTCCTGGACCCATGATCCACAGCCGCTGGGTTCTAGTCTCGGAGGGTCTAGGGTTCCGTCCTGGGCCGGTTCTGGAGACGTGCAGCAAAATACTGAAACCTACAAACCAGCTGAGGCTGGCCCGCAGACCGGGTCTGGCCCGCAGACCGGGTCTGGCCCGCAGACCGGGTCAGCCTTCCTGGGGATCAGAGATCCTTCAAGTTCTGCTCATCGTTACAAACCAGTCGAGCCAAAACCTCCTGTGGGTTCAGGTCCTTCTGGACCCGGTCGACCGCCTTACGTCCCCGCTTGGCAGAGACTGACCCAGAACCAGAACCAGGCCGGCGCCGAACTGCAGACGGGTTCCGTCCAGGTGGAGACTGGAAGTCCTGCAGGTGGGATCAGGTGGGTCCAGCGGCCCGGCGCCGATCAGCTGACGGGTCCAGAGGGAGTGCCGGGCCTGCCGGGCCACCCGGTGGCGCCGGCCCGGCCCGAAGCTCCGAGACGGAGCTACTTTTCAAACGCAGGTGGGACCGGCCCGTACGGGGCCCAGATGGTGCCGGTTCCACCTGGACCGCCGCCGCGCTGGCCTTCAGGGTACGGGGGAACGCCGTTCGGCGTCGCTCCGGGACCGGCGGGACCTCCGGGACCTGCCGGACCTCCACTGACCGTCTCCTCTCGGGATTATAACTACCAGCCAGGGAACCCGGGCCCCACGGCGCCGCCCGCCGGCCCGCCCCGGTACCGCCGCCCCCCCTTCATCCTGAACAGAGAGACCGCCTCGCAGAACTACGACCCGGAGCAGACGGTGGAGCTGCTGCAGAAGTACTTCTCTCACCGCCGGGGAACCGGCGGCTCCGGGGAACCGGTCCCTCCCCCCGGTCTGCCGGACATCCAGACCGGAGGCCCCGGGAGGAACCGCTACACGCCGCTGTCCCTCGACATGGGCGACGACCCCGCCGTCCTCCCGGGGTCTCCAGGCGGACCGGAAGGGGACGACGTGAACTCCAGCCCAGAGGGTTCTCCATCCAGAACGGGGTCTGCCGGCTTGGCCCGGACCGCGTTCTGAGCAGGTTCCGGGCCGCTTCCGACCAATCGGCATTCAGATCAGGAACCGCGACCTGCTGGTGGTCTAGGAAGCTTCATCTCTCCGCTCTGCAGCCAAACCCGAACCCTGGACCCCATCCGGACCTTTCGTCAGGCGTCGGGACCGTTCTGGTTCTGGTGTCCCTGGAAGACGCTCCAGCCAAATGAGGAACCGGTTCGGGCTGATCTGGATCACCGGGGAGTTCTGGTCTTCAGTAGCCCCGTCAGCGTTCCGGACCCGGTGACCCTCATCCTGCTGGCCTCTGGTCTGGACCCGGACGGCCCCGGCGGTTCAGGTGAGTCCTGACTCCTCAGACCTCCTCCTGACTGGACCCTGACTGCTCTCTCCTGCAGGTGGCGCCGTCTGGAGAGAAGCAAGGTTTCAATAAAGTTTCCCAACACGAAGCCGAACCGTGTCTCCTGGTTTCTGGGCGTGGAACCGCTGGTCTGCCGGTTCGCTCCTTCAGAGTCGGAACTTTAACGGCTGCTTCTGCTGCAAACGCAACTTTAAAACTGGTCGCAGCCTGAGGAGCTTTAGAGCTTCATGTTTCTGAGGCTGAAGCTTCGATCCGGACCGACGTGGACCGGAGAAGAGAACCTGGACACGTCCGTCCTGATGTGGACGTTTTCGAACGGTCGTAGATCTGAAAAAACGAGGCGGTCCAACAGTCGCCTCGCGTAACGGCTGAAAGTGACTCGCTGAAACTGAGGCTGTTTCTCCTCGTAGAGACGGGAAACTCGGGTTCTGGTCTCGCTGGTATTCCCGGTTCCTCTGGTCCCTCTGTTCCTCCTGGTCCCGGTCCAGCTGACACGGAACAAAGCTTCATCTTACGGAACTTGAAGCTCCCAGCAGGGTTCTGGGTTCCGGGTTCCCTTTGTTCTACAGCTGAAATCCACCTCGTTTGATTGGATGATCGTCAGGTTTCAGAACCGTGTCCAGGTGGTCTCCAGGCCGAGTTCTGGTCTCTGATGCTGATCTGAGGCCCTGTCCACACGGAGCCAAAACGGTCATGTTTTACAAAACGAATTGCGTAAAGACGGAGTCGACAAGAAAATACAAGTGTCCACATCGGTGAACTGAAGACGCCTGTAAACGCTGTAATGCATAACCACGCCCACTGGCGGCGCTGCAGTGCAGTAATAGTTGGGTAGTGCGCATGCGTATAAAAACGTGTTGTAAACAAACGCAAAAGACGGCGACCTCCGGAGCGAAAGTGAAGGAAAGTCTGGTGTGGACGGACGACGAGGTACAGTTACTACTTTGCACAGATATTTAGGACACTTTGAAGCGCCGTTGTGGTTCTGTCGGACTTCCGCGCTGCGTCCTGTTGTAGAAGCGGGGCGATCGACGCAATCGTCTCAATAAATATGTGCGGCAAAGGCGTCACAGCGGAGACGTCTCGGGCGCGTCTTCAGATGTTTCCACTCTGGGACTCGGCTTCAGACTCTGTCGTTTTCAGAGCCCTGAGACGCCGGCTCCGTGTGGACGACGGGTGACTTGGTACAAATATTTGTGCGGATTTGTCTGAGCTCGGCTCCGTGTGGACAGGGCCTGAGACTCGCAGGTCCTCGTTGAGGATTTTCAGAATCGAGGCGATCCAGCTGTGGAGCCAGATGTTGAAGAACCCAGCTGGCAGTTCAGCGCCGAGTCGTCGAAACATGTTTTCATTCATGAATCCATGAACGCTGAAACTGAGCAGGACGGGAAGTTCCTGACGACTCCATCAGCCAAAGCTGGCGTTCTCCAACGGTCCTTTAGCAACAAGGGATTTGAACATGCAACCTTCTACCTGCTGAGCGGCTGTTAACTGAGCCTGGAGTGAACTGCGAAGACGAACGACGCTGCCGGTCCTGAAACGGAGCAGTGGTTTCTGAAGTTTGTTTCACTCGGATGTTCACAACTTGATCAGATTATGTCTGAAATTTAACCGTGTGGGTTTTAATGGACGATCGTCTCCTCTGGACGCTGAGACGAGGGGTCGGCCTTCAGTGCTGACCTGAGCTACACGCCGGTGAAGAAACGGCGTTTTTCATTTGACACGTTTCAGCAACATTAAGTCCTGGATGGAAAAATACGATTTTCTTTTTTTAAATGCATTTATTTAGCCTTTCAACAAACGTAAGGAATTTGGTCTTTAATACACTATAAAATAAAACAATCTGACTTGTGAATATACTCAGCTGAACCAATGCTGGTCGTATAATAAACGGTAAATCTCCAGCACTGTTCTAATCAAAGTGCTCGCAAAAAACCGACATCTTAGGTGCAGAACCTTGAGGCTGACGGTCCATGAACTTCTCCAGAGAAATGAAAACGTTTCTTGACGTTAGAACATTTCCACTCTTCTTTGCACAAACTTTAAATGTGAGGAAAAACAGAAAATTCACAAGATAAAACAATGAAATCACGTGTTTTTGTGCATCTTTGTAGTGAAAGTGAATCAAACTGGTGTTTTGGAGTTTTGCAGCATCTCTTCAGGGTCATGGCGTCTTCTCTTCCCAGCCGGACTGAAACCATCTGCAGCCTGTTTCCCAGATGAGTGAAATCTCCTCGGTAACCAGTCCTTCCATTCTGTCCTGCATTTCCTGGTCAGGTCCTTCTCGAAAGCAAGTAGAACTAAAGCTTTTCGTGTTTCATGTGTGCCGAGCTTCTCCGGAGCTCGCTGAACAGTCTCCGGGCTGCAGAGCTGAGGGCGCCGAGCGCTGTGAGGGAAGTGAGGACGCCGAGCGCTGTGAGGACGCTGTGAGGGCGCCGAGCGCTGTGAGGGCGCCGAGCGCTGTGAGGACGCTGTGAGGGCGCCGAGCGCTGTGAGGGCGCCGAGCGCTGTGAGGACGCTGTGAGGGCGCCGAGCGCTGTGAGGGCGCCGAGCGCTGCGAGGACGCTGTGAGGACGCCGAGCGCTGTGAGGACGCCGAGCGCTGTGAGGACGCTGTGAGGATGCCGAGCGCTGTGAGGACGCTGTGAGGACGCCGAGCGCTGTGAGGACGCCGAGCGCTGTGAGGACGCCGAGCGCTGTGAGGACGCCGAGCGCTGTGAGGACGCTGCGCTTCGCTTCCAGCTGCTGTGGAAACGACAACGCTCTGCTTCACCGCCGCTCCCTTCACCTGGAGGCGTGAAGCTCTGTTCTAGAATGTGTTGTCGGGCAACAATGAGCTGAGCTGCAGCGACCTGCTGGAATCGGCAGGGTCCCGGAAGGAGGTGTAGTCTGGGTTAAGTGAAGCAGTGGCTCCATAAATGTGCATAAATAAAACGGGTTACTGTGATCTTCAGCAGCCCTCTCAGTCGACGTGAACGATCACCGAGTGCAGCTGGTGGTTAAAGCGGTGAACGTGGGATTTCTCTGCCCAGCTCATCCTGCAGGAGTGCTTGAACCCCACCCAGTCTCCCTGACAAGAGAGACGCCCCATCATGCACCTGGCTGAGTGTTTAGTCTGCTGTCAGGCCAGCTTTTCTCATTTCTGAAATGATTGGGAGAGTTTGAGCTGCAGCAGCCTCTCCTTTATGGCAAAACTCCCATCAACAAAACGCAGCACCGTGGAGACGCTTCCACATCCTGTCGGATCTCTGGCTCCGTCCGCTGTGGCCGGTTAAACCAGTCACCTGTTTCTCAACATGCTCAGTCACCTGCTGACTCATGAGTTCTGCAAGTTCATTTTGAATTCCATGGCTTGTGTATGTCGCGTTCTGGGAGGGTGGGAGCCGTCTTTGCCAGCTCTGGACCTTTTTCCATGCGGTGCTCAAACAGAGCCAGTCTGTCCCGGTGGTTCCGTGACTCGGCGTCCCCTCTGAGAGGTAAATGGTTGGCAGCTAAAAATGTTCACATGTCAGTGATGGAGCTCATCTGTTGGGTGTCAGCTGCTCCTTGTGCGCCAGCGTTGTGATTTCAGAACCAGTCTCTGCATCGTTTTCTCTCTCCAGCGGCTCTCGCACAACTTACCGTAAATCCTCTTCTAGCAGCCGGGGCTTTATTTCTCTCAGCTGGAGCTGCTCCAGGCTTTCAATGGAAGGAGACGTGTATAAGAGTGAGGCTGATATTTGAAAATTTTCAAAAACAGCAGAAGGATCTTTTGTGTCAGTGTGAACCCAGTAAAATGTTCTGAGCTCATTTATTTTTTCAATCAACGAGAAAAAAACTAAATCTCAACATCGAGTTTAAAAGAATACTTCACCCAAACAACGATTTGGCCTCATTTTCTACTCACCCTCATGCTGAGCAGCGCTCTGGAGCACTTTAAAGATGTCTCCAATGCAGCCGGAGGTCCGGGGGGATTTTCGTTGCCAAACTTCCATCTAACAGGGGGTAATGGCGCCCGGAAGAAGAAGGTCCATAAAGTCCACAAAACGTGCCTGTTTTCCTTCATGCTGCTCGTCTGCTGTAATCCAAGAGTCCTGAGCGGTAACGTCCAGAATTAATTCTTAACGAGGTCATTTAGTACATGTTAAGAGCCTAAACAGCGCTATATCGCACCCTGAACTGTGGAAGCCGCGGCAGACCAAGCCAGACGCTTGGCGCTTTCAGTGACTACTTTTCTAAATTGCAAGTGTAGAAGAAGAAGTTCCGCTGTTTATATTCTGCTGAGTGACCGAGCCGTGGACAACCACAAAAGTGATTGGCTGCTGTTCTAAAGCTTTGACGTCGGTGTCCTGCTGAAAGCGTCTGGCTTGGTCTGCCGCGGCTTCCGCAGTGCAGGGTGCACGCTGACGTGCACTGAGGAAGTACGATATAGCGCTGTTTAGGCTCTTAACATGTACTAAATGACCTCGTTAAGAATTAATTCTGGACGTTACCACTCAGGACTGTTGGATTACAGCGGACGAGCAGCATGAAGGAAAACAGGCACGTTTTGTGGACTTTATGGACCGTTTTCTTCCGGGCGCCATTACCCCCTGTTAGATGGAAGTTTGTTGACAACGAAAATCCCCCCGGACCTCCAGCTGCATTTCAGACATCTTTAAAGTGCTCCAGAGTGTTTCTCATGAGGGTGAGCAGGAAATGAGGCCAAATCGTTGTTTGGGTGGAGTATCCCTTTAATGTTTTCTGTCCCGCCATTTTTGCCGGATGCGTGCAATACACACAGCCGCCACAGCAGGAGGACTGGCGCTGTAGCACAGACTACTGTCAGTGCAGCGCCGTAACGCAGCGGGCATGCGGCGGTGACAGGAGGCGAAGCTGACGCTGGAGCCTCTTCACTGCCGGCGCTCGCCGTCGTCTTTCTTTTGTTCAGCCACGTTCCGATGTCCATTTCGAACAATCAAGGTGATGGTACCACGAAACAGAGGTCTGCCCTCACACAGCTGGCATGTTTCAGGGGGTTATCATTTAATGTTTAAGTTAAAGAGAGCATGTAATCCGTAAGTTCATTTAGATAAAGTTAATTTATTTTGTTTAAAGGATTCCGTATAATTAGAGGGGAACTTATTTTTTCGTTCCGTGTCCTCATATTGTTGCTCGTGGGGCCACATTAAGGGGCGGACACATTTAAAACCGCAGGCGGTGCTGTGCGGGAGAAGAGACGGCTCACTGTAAGTTGTTTAAGGACAAAAAGCGTCTTTCTTTGAGGAAGGAGCTGTTAAGCATCGTCTTCACTCCCCTGAGTTGATGAGGCCGATGAGGAACGAGTTTTCCTGTTAAAGTTCATGTTCTGAACGTTTGTGACTGCAGAGGACGGTGAAGCTTGGAATTCATTGTTTGATTCACATGTTGCTGTTTAATTCTTTCTTGTGGATGTTTTCCAGTTTTGTCAGTTTTCTGTTTTCTTTGTCAGTTGTGGCGGCGCGGCTCAGGCTGTAGAGGAAAGCAGCTGGTCGAGGTCGCTGCAGCAATAAACCCCCGTTCCAACCCAAGACCCTCCGACGCTGGATTTGACCTGGGGGGGGAGGAACCGACACTTCTCCCGCTGCACTGTGTCGAGAAGACGACGTGACAAGCATGGTGACAAACGGCCAATGGAGTGGCTGCAACTTTGTTCAAGAAAGTGTTGTAGTCTGTCTTGAGGGGCTGATTACTGGAGGGGCCGGGTCCACCCACCCGGCTGCCCGCCCACCCGCCCACCCGGCCCGCCCAGCCCGCCTGACCTGGCCTGCCCACCCGGCTGCCCGCCCACCCGGCCGCCTGGCCCGCCCACCTGGCCTGGCCTGCCCACCCGGCCCACCCGGCCCGCCCACCCGGCCGCCTGGCCCGCCCACCCGGACCTCCCACCCAGCCCACCCAGCCCGGCCCGCCTGACCTGGCCCGCCCACCCGGCCCGCCCACCCGGCCCGCCTGGCCCGCCCACCCGGCTGCCTGGCCCGCCCACCCGGCCCACCCGCCCCGCCTGGCCCGCCCACCCGGCCCGCCCTCTCACGCCGGGTCTGAGATTTCCATCTAAAAGTTGATATTTCACGTGTCGACCTTGCTTTGACCTTGACTCAATGTTTCCATCAGCTGACGTTGGTTCAACTGAACTCCGGCTGCGGTCGGAACGCCGGCTGGGGAGCGAGGGGCGTCGGCTCAGCTTCACCTCTGAGAACAAACCTGAGGACCCTGAGCTCCGGCGGCCCCCTGAGCCCCGGCTGTTTCACACACACCGCGGTTTGTTTCCGCTGCCGTCAGACTGTTTCCCCGTGTCACAGTAAAACAGGAACAAAATGAATTTTCTTCACTTCTTCACAACAATCCAGTCACAACCAGAGAAAACTGCATTTCACAAAGTGAGGCGAGCTGAAAACGCCGAGGCGGAGAGCAGAGCAGGCTCACCACGGGAAGCGGAAAACGGCGGAAAATTTGAAAAAAAAAGTCTGGAAAACCTGGATGAAGGCCAGAAACGTGAAAAAGTTTGAAAAGTTAGAAAAAAACCTGAAATAGGTTGAAAAAAAATGAAAATATCTGGAAAGGTTGAAGAAGCTGAACGTTTCTAAGGCTGAGAGGTTCGTGTTCACGTCTGACGGAGCTGAATCGTTACAAAGTTTGAAAAAATCTCTGTTGGGAAAAAAGTTGAAATATTTCAAAAAGTTCACGACACCAGAAGGTCCTTCAGGAGCGCCACGTCCTGGAACCTGGAGTGTGACGGAGTGACTCGCTCCGATAGCACCCCGGCCCGGGGAGTGTGTCTCTCCACGTCGGCCTCGTTCTGCTCCTCCTCTCGTCGGTGGGTTTGACCTTTAACCCTGGAGACGGGAAGCTTTCCTCTTCTTTGTGATCAACAGTCAGATTTGTTTTTCCTCTTAGTTTGGGGTAAAACTGACGGGAAAATTCCCAGAATTCTAAAGTTTGGTTCTAAAGGAATTTTGAGGCCTGAGCGTCTTTAACGAGGTTCTGCTCCAATCAGACGCCTCGCTGGAAACGGGAAGCAGTGACTCCGCCCCCTCCCACCCACAGAGCAGGAGAAGTCCTGGACCTGGTTCTGACTCGCAGCAGAGGAGACGGCGGCTCCTCGACACCTGTCCACCAGCCCCCGTCCCGCCGGACCCGCGCACTTCGCATCACTTCCTGGTAATGAGGCTGCAGAAGCACTCTGCTCCTCTCTGGTCCTCTCCGGACAGACTCTGTCCCCGGGCGTCCAGGGGATGATTGGTCCTCATCCAAACAGAAACCTGCTTCCTGCAGGTCTCCAGACTTCTTCTGGGCTCAAAACCGACAACCGGTCCTCTGGATCCAGAACCTGCCAGCATCCTGCAGACCGTCTGGTCCACAATCAGACCTGCAGTGACTTCCTCCCTGCAGACCGCCGTGTTTCCTGCTGCTCTCTTGGGGGCCGGCGCCCCCCCTGCTGTGCTGACGTTGCTCGGCTCTTCCTCTCAGCTGGTCGGCAGGTCAGGCCTGGACTCGTGGTCTGTCCGGCTGTCCGTCTGTCCTCAGATCAGTGTCCAACTGCCCCCCAGACTACTTTGTGCCACAAACTCAGAAGCCTGGAGGTCACGATGGACGACCTGCTGACCTTTAAGGGTCACGCGGCCTCAGTTCCTCCATCTTGCCGTTATGAAGACCAGACCCCTCCTGACCCAACAGGCCCCCCCTTCTGGCCGGTCTCCCTGCAGGTCCAGAGGATCCAGAACGCAGCAGCAGGTCTGGTCTTCACCCGGTCCAGCAGAGCTCCGGTCCTCCCCTGTTCCTGTCCTTCGATGGTTCCAGCTGCAGCCAGATCCAGATCCAGATCCAGAACCCTCCTCCTGGCTTACAGAACCTCGACCTGGACCCCCTGATCCAGGTCTCCTCTCTACCTGGAGCTTCCAGCCCAGCACGGCTCTAAACCAGACTCTTCTCTGTGGTTCCCAGATGCAGGAAGTCCCAGACCGGTTCTGCTGAGACCGGTTCTGCTGAGACCGGTTCTGCTGAGACCGGTTCTGCTGAGACCGGTTCTGCTTACAGACAGTTGAAGACTCAGCTGTTCGGAGACACCGAGGGACTGAATCCGGCTCCGCCTGAGGGGGAGGACCAGGACCCAGAACTGATTCAGCACTGACTAAGCTGACAAAAAAAATGGGGGTAGTTAGCACTTCTTCTGCAACTTGATGGCAACTCCTCTGACCTCTGACCTCTGACCAGTGGCACTGGAGGCAGCTGAAGCTCTGACTGAAGGACGTCGCTCTGGACAAAAGCTTCTGCTGAAAGAAACTGGACTGTAGAAGGTTCTGGAGACGGACAGGCGGGCCCGACCGTGTGTGTGTGTGTGTGTGTGTGTGTGTGTGTGTGTGTGTGTGTGTGTGTGTGTGTGTGTGTGTGTGTGTGTGTGTGTGTGTGTGTGTGTGTGTGTGTGTGTGTGTGTGTGTGTGTGTGTGTGTGTGTGTGTGTGTGTGTGTGTGTGTGTGTGTGTGTGTTAATGGTTGGCTCCGGCCGTCTCGGGCCGTTAAACATCTTGTTCTCGCTCGGGGCGGAGTGTTCACACTGCTCCTGCACACGGCAGAGGTCAGGCAGCAGCAGCCGGGCGTGAAGGTTTCAGGTTTCAGTGGATTTAAGGATCACAGGAAGTGAAGAGCCCACAGGATCCCGACAGACCAGGGTCACCAGACCACCCTGGCACCCTGGACCCAGAGCCGGGGCAGAACCCGGACCAGAGCCGGGGCAGAACCCGGACCAGAGCCGGAGCAGAACCCGGACCAGAGCCGGAGCCAGTCCAGAGCGCCGAAGGGTTCCGTCAGGGTCGCCTCGTCATGTAGATCCTGATCTGAGGTTCACGGTTCACCGGAGCAGAACCTGTACAGCCTCATTACACCCTCTGATCCCCGCCGCCGCCGCCGGGCAACACCGCCAAGGTCGCCGGACAACGCCAAGGTCGCCGCCGTCCTGAAGGCAGATCGCCGTCTGATTGGACGAGGTCCAGTTTGAGAAGCTGAACAGGAAGTAGCGGTTCGCTGGTCCGGAGCTGCTTCCTTCAAAAACCTGAATTTGGTCATAAAAGCTGGAGTGACGCTGTGGACGGGGAGAGGGTTAGGGTTGCCAGGTTGGGGTTTAGGGTTAGGGTTGCCAGTTTGGGGGGGTCCTGCCCAGTGGATCTTTTCCTTCTGGGCTGGAGAACCATGGTTCGTCGTGCATTATGGGACATTGTCTTCCTCCAGCACAGGTGCATTATGGGACATTGTCTTCCTCCAGCACAGGTGCATTATGGGACATTGTCTTCCTCCAGCACAGGTGCATTATGGGGAAGACTGGAAGGGTTCCAGACGTTCTCCTGAGGCGTCTCTGTTCTGGACTGTTTGGCACTGAGAGAAGCTGCGCCTGGCTCCCCTTGAGCAACTTCAACTTGTTGGATGGTTCAAATCCCTCATGAGTGTTTCCTGGAGAGCTGCGGCCCTGCAGGGGAAGGACTCACGTCCGGTCGCTGTGCTGATCCGCATCAGCCGGACCGACAGCGGTCCCCCCGGAGACACCAGACGTCTGTCCCCCCGGAGACACCAGACGTCTGTCTGTCCCCCTGGAGACCTGGAGACACCAGACTCCGTCCTCGGGTACCAGCAGTGGGACAATGCAGGACGTTGGGTTCCTGTTGTGTCCTCAGCAGGACGAGACGCTCAGACGTTCAGAGGAAACGGCTTCGTGAAGCAGAGGAACGCCGCCGGCGGGGGACGGCGTGGCGGGACGGGACCAGCCGACCGACCGACCGACTGACCGACCGACCCACTGACCAACCGGCCGACCGAGCGACCAGTCGATGGACCGACTGAGATTATTTGACGTTGTAGGGTGTTTTTCTTGTAGAAAACGTGTCTTGATTGGTTTGGTGCTGTCCTCCAGCGAGAGCAGGGACCTGCAGCGAGTTCAGACGAGGAGCTCCGAGTCTCCGGAGATTCTTCTTTAAAGTTCACTGGCAGCAAGGAGGCACATTGATAAGGAGGCTGTTTCAGGTCGATTGTTGACTTTGGGTTTTATAACTGAGCGTTCTGCACTGTTCAGTGACGCGACGGTAACTTCTGGGTTCGTTGAATCCAAACTGAAAATAAGGTTTTTACAAAAAGTCGTCATCGGAGGTGACGGAGGAGGTGGAGCAGCCCTGCCTCCGGCCGCCTGCAGCAGCGGAGCGTCTGATTGGCCGCCGGCCGAGCGCCGCTTCTCGCTCGCGACTCGTTTGTTCTGCTCGCCCAGGCGTGTCGGAGCCCCAGGCCGCGCCGGAGATCGGGTATAAAGGCAGGTCCCGCGTCTCTCCAGTCAGACGTTCCGATGGATTCGGCGGCGAACGGCGTCCGGCTGGCCGCCTTCAGGCCCGGCCCTCCGCCTGCGCCCGCGGAGCCGGGCCCGCCCGGGTTCCTGGGTCGTCACGGCGACGGCGGCGGCTACGACACCCTGGACGCTCCGCCGCACCACGACTTCTACGCCCGGACGGCGGCGGCGGGCCGGCGGCGCCGCGCCAGGCCGTCCCTGTTCCAGCTGCACGGCCGGGTCCAGGTCGGTCCAGACCCGGTCTGCAGGACCAGAACCCGCTCCGGGTCCCGCGGGACCTGGTCCGGGTCCGAGCACCGCAGGGAGCCGGCTCCCTCTCTGACCTGTCCCGGACCCGGTTCTGTCTCAGCAGGACCCGTCCAGACCGCCGCTCTACGAGGAGACCACCTCCGGACCGGACGGGGGGGACAGCTCGCAGGAGGACGAGGACCAGCCGGAGGAGCCCTCATCCCAGCCAGCTCGCTTCGGCTGGATCCAGGGGGTCATGGTGGGTCCAGGGGGTCATGGTGGGTCCAGGGGGGTCCAGGAGGTCATGGTGGGTCCAGGGGGTCATGGTGGGTCCAGGGGGGTCCAGGAGGTCATGGTGGGTCCAGGGGGTCATGGTGGGTCCAGGGGGTCACGGTGGGTCCAGGGGGGTCCAGGGGGTCATGGTGGGTCCAGGGGGGTCATGGTGGGTCCAGGGGGGTCATGATGGTCCTGGGAGGACCTGGTTCTCTCAGGCCTGCTGGGTCCGGGTCCCTCAGTTCTGCTGGGTCCGGGTCCTGGTCCCTCAGCTGGTGCTCTCTGGTCCAGATCCGCTGCATGCTGAACATCTGGGGTGTGATCCTGTACCTGCGGCTGCCCTGGATCACGGCTCAGGCCGGAATCGGTACGGTGGCTCCAGAGTCCAGGTTCCAGGTCCCTGGACCCGCCGGACCACGTCTGACCCTGGTCCCTCATCCTCAGGTCTGACCTGGGTCATCGTCCTGGTCTCGTCCTGCATCACCGGGGTCACAGGCCTGTCCACCGCCGCCATCGCCACCAACGGCAAGGTCAAGTCAGGTCAGGACCACCGAGACCCAGAACCGTCAGTACGGCCACTAGGGGTCACTAGGGGTCACTAGGGTCACTAGGGGCCACTAGGAGTCAGTAGGGGCCACTAGGGGTCACTAGGAGTCACTAGGGGTCAGTAGGGGCCACTAGGAGTCACTAGAGGCCACTAGGGGCCACCAGGGGTCACTAATGGCCACTAGGGGCCACTAATGGCCACTAGGGGTCACTAGGGGCCATTAGGAGTCACTAGGAGTCACTAGGGGTCACTAGGGGCCACTAAGGGTCACTAGGAGTCACTCGGGGTCACTAGGGGCCAGTAGGGGTCACTAATGGCCACTAGGGGCCACTAGGGGTCACCAGGGGCCACTGTCTGCGCTCCGTCCAGGGGGGACCTACTTCCTGATCAGCCGGAGTCTGGGTCCGGAGCTGGGCGGCTCCATCGGCCTCATCTTCGCCTTCGCCAACGCCGTGGCGGTCGCCATGCACACGGTGGGCTTCGCCGAGACCGTCCGGGACCTCATGGCCGTGAGTGGCGGGGGCGGGGCCGGGGGCGGGGCGGGAGGAGGTCGGGGGTCGACCCCGGCGACCTCTGACCTCCCGAAACCCTGTGGGACAGGAGCACGGCGCCGTCATGGTGGACCCGGTCAACGACATCCGGATCGTCGGCATCGTCACCGTCACCGCGCTGCTGGGAATCTCCATGGCCGGGATGGCCTGGGAGTCCAAGGTCAGAGGTCAGGGAGGGAGGGAGGGGGAGAGAGAGAGAGAGAGAGAGAGAGAGAGAGAGAGAGAGAGAGAGAGAGAGAGAGAGAGAGAGAGAGAGAGAGAGAGAGAGAGAGAGAGAGAGAGAGAGAGACTCCAACAAACAGACTGTAGAGCATCTTCCTTTCTCTCTCTCTCTCTCTCTCTCTCTCTCTCTCTCTCTGTCTCCTCCAGACTGTACAGCATCTTCCTCTCTCTCTCTCTTTCTCTAATCCAGACTATAGAGCATCTCTCTCTCTTTCCTCCAGACCGTAGAGCATCTTCTTCTCTCTCTCTCTCTCCTCCAGACTGTAGAGCATCTTTCTCTCTCTCTCTCTCTCTCTCTCTCTCTCTCTCCTCCAGACTGTAGAGCATCTTCCTCTCTCTCTCTCTCTCTCTCTCTCTCTCTCTCTCTCTCTCTCTCTCTCTCCTCCAGACTGTAGAGCATCTTCTCTCTCTCTCTCTCTCTCTCTCTAATCCAGACTATAGAGCCTCTCTCTCTCTCTCTCTCTCTCTCTCTCTCTCGCTCTCTCTCCTCCAGACTAAAGAGCATCTCTCTCTCTCTCTCTCTCGTCCAGGCTCAGGTTCTCTTCTTCCTGGTCATCCTGGTTTCTTTCGCGAACTACATCGTTGGAACCTTCATTCCTGCTTCAGCAGAGAAACAGTCCAGAGGATTCTTCAGCTACAGAGGTGACAGAACCCCAGACCCCCCCCCCCCCCCGCCCCCCCAGACTCATAGAGCCCGGTTCTCTGCGTTCTGACGGTTCTCTCCTCACAGCGGACATCTTTGCGGAGAACTTCGTCCCGGGCTGGCGGGGGCCCGACGGGAACTTCTTCGCCATGTTCTCCATCTTCTTCCCGTCGGCGACGGGGATCCTGGCCGGAGCCAACATCTCCGGAGACCTGAAGGTTCCACGGCTCCAGACCCTCACGCTCTCCTCTAGACTGTAGAACCTCTGGTTCCAGCAGTGTGTTCTCTGACCTTCTGGCTGATGACTGTAACTTGGCGGTGGTTCTGTGTCCTCAGGATCCGGCGGTGGCGATCCCCCGGGGAACCCTGATGGCCATCCTGCTGACCACCCTGTCCTACCTGGTCATCTCCGCCACCATCGGTACTGGAACCTGCTCCACCTGGACCTGCTCCTCTGGGGATTCATGAGGACAAACATCAGACTGGCGTGATCTGGGTCGGGTTAGGTTGGGTTAGTGGGTTTAGTTAGGTTAGGTTGGGTTTTATGGGCTAGGCTGGGTTACTGGTTTTAGTTGGGTTGGGTTGGGTTAGTGGGTTTAGTTGAGTTATTGGATTAGGTTGGGTTAGTTGGATTAGGTTGGGTTAGTTGGGTAAGGTTGGGTTTTATGGGTTTAGGTTTGCTTGATTTGGGTCAGGTTGGGTTTGGCTTGTGATTTTTGGTTGGGTTGGGTTGTATGGGTTGGGGTGGGTGAATGGGTTGGGTTGGGTTGGGTTATTGGTTTAGGTTGGGTTGGGTTAATGGGTTGGGTTGTGTTGTTTAGGTCAGGTTCAGTTGGGTTAGTGGGTTATGATTGGTTAGGTTGAATGTTCTGGGTTCAGGTTGTCTTGGTTCTGGTTAGGTTGGGGTTGGTGGGTTGGGTGGGGTTGGTGGGTTGGGTGGGGTTGGTTGGAGTTGGTGGGTTTAGTTGGCTCAGGTCAGGTTATGGTTTGGTTGGGTTTAACGTGTCGAGTTGACTTTGGTTAAAAATGGTTCAAATTAGTCACTTTTACCAAGAGCCTGGAAACAAGCAGCAGTGGACAGAGCAGCCGGTGGAGCTGTCGGGTGTAGCTGCTGTCCCGCTGTCTCCTCAGGAGCCTGTGTGGTGCGCGACGCCTCCGGTTTGCTCAACGACACTCTGTCCGGCCCGGCCTGCTCCGGCTTGGCCTGCAGGTACGGCTGGGACTTCAGCCGCTGCACCGGCAACCTCACCTGCAGCCACGGCCTCAGCAACTACTACCAGGTGCAGCAACTCAGTCACTGCAACTAACTCACTAACCACCAGGGGGAGCAGCTAGCTCGCTGCAAGTCACTGCAACTAACCACCAGGGGGAGACTGTCAGCTCCTCCTCTCTGACTTTTGCTTTTTTATTGAAATAGTTTCTTTTTAAAGTTCACCTCATGGTTTATATTTTTTATTAAAATCAGGCGTGGGGAACCTTTTTCATGTCAAGGGCCATTTAAATTTCATGAAGTCCTCAGAGGGCCCTGCTGTTACGAACACATACCCACGGATACAAAAAAAGATGAAAACAGTCCATAAGCACAGTGTCACTGCAGCCGGACAATGCTGCATTTCTGCATGTCAGACTCGCCTCATGAGGGCTGGAGCTGCTTCTCTTTGGCTCGGCGTCTGATGTCAGCTGGCGGTGATGATGATGCTACTCGAAGCTGGTTTTCCAAGTTTGGGTCAGTCAGTCTTGAACGGAGGCGAGTCTTTGCAAGAGTCAGGTTTGAAAAGAACTGTTCACAGCGGTACGTTGTGCCAAACAGAGATGCAAACTTCAGGGCATGTCTCCTCAGGATGGGAAAATCCTCAGCACGAATGTACAGTTTGTGGAAGTCCAGCAGAGAGAGGTTGTTGTACTTGGCTTTGAGCTCGTTGTTGTTCTGCAGCTCAGTTATTTCCATTTGAAGGTTGTCTGGCACATCACATGGTTGCACATTAAACGGCATGGAAGAAAATGTCCAGTTCCTTTAGTACATTTTTCACATCATGAAACCTGTCATCAAATGCCTGAATGGGTTTCCACGCCGACCAGCACATTCAGTCGTAACATCAGGCGTTTGTTCTTGCAGGGTGGGAAAGTGCACAGTGTTTCCACTGTCCAGGTGTCGTTGCCACAGCCTTAACTTGGCTTCACACGATTTCACATTGGAGAGCAAAGAGCTGAGGAGCTGGTTGGGACCTCGCAGCGTGATGTTTAGCTCTGACAGGTGCTTGGTGATGTCTACCATGAAGCCCGATCCCAGAGGAACTTTGCGTCATGTCTTTCAGTTTTTCTTCAATATCTTTTGCCATATCAGTAATCCTGTCTGCATCTGTTCTTCGAGACAAACTGACACTTTGAAATAATTTCACTGTGTCAGATGCGAGCAGCTCCGCGGCTACGAGGCACTCCTTCACAAACCCTCCTTCGCCATGAGGTTTCAGCTTCGTGGCAGTTAATTCACTCACCACAAAACTTGCACATCGATCTCTCCGTCAGTCCGTGGTCTTGTGAAAGCTGCTTGTTGGGCACCCGAACTCCGACGAAGAGCATTCATTTTATCCAAACGCGTCTGTCCTCTCAACTCGTCAAGCTTAGCATGTTTCGAGCTGTAATGACGTTCGACATTTGCCTTTTCCATTTCTGCCAGCGCCTCGCCACAAACCCGCACGCTGGCTTGCCTTTAACCTCAACAAAGAAGAAGTCATTTGTCCATTTTTCCTGAAACACACGGCATTCTGCATCCTCCTTTCTTTTCTTGACAGCTGCCGTGATGCATCACTTGCGAGCTCTGATCCCGTCAGTCGTGTTGTGTTCACTGACCCTCACGTTGGCTCGGACAGAGAAGCTGTCTGTTTTATCGAAGAAAACTATTTTTCTTCCCGATATTTTTATCTATTCAGACTAGGAGTGCAACATTTTTTGTCACGTCGCGGGCCGACTGAAGCGGTCTGGCGGGCCGTATACGGCCCGGAGGCCAGAGGTTCCCCACCCTGATTTAAATGAATGTTTTATTTCATGAACATAATCTGAGGTTCTGTCTGGTTCTGGTGGGTTTCTGTGTGACTGGTCTCTCCTGTTCTCCCGGGTTCTCCCGGGTTCTCCCGGGTTCTCCCGGGTTCTGGGTCCAGGCCATGAGCATGGTGTCGGGTTTCGCTCCGCTCATCACCGCCGGGATCTTCGGAGCGACTCTGTCTTCGGCGCTGGCCTGTCTGGTTTCAGCTCCTAAAGTCTTCCAGGTAGTAGAACCGGACCCGGAACCGGACCCGGAACCCGAGGTCCTGGCGTGGAACCGACCGCCTGTGTGTGTCCTGGCAGTGCCTGTGTCAGGACCGGCTGTACCCGCTCATCGGCTTCTTCGGGAAAGGCTACGGGAAAAACCAGGAGCCAATCAGAGGCTACCTGCTGACCTACGTCATCGCCGCCGCCTTCATCCTCATCGGTGGGCCGTCCCCCGTCCCCTGTCCCCCGTCCCCCTCCAGGGGGGGCCGTCCCCCATCCCCTGTCCCCCGTCCCCCTCCAGGGGGGGCCGTCCCCCGTCCCCTGTCCCCCATCCCCCCTCCAGGGGGGGCCGTCCCCCATCCCCTGTCCCCCGTCCCCCTCCAGGGGGGGCCGTCCCCCGTCCCCTGTCCCCCATCCCCCCTCCAGGGGGGGCCGTCCCCCGTCCCCTGTCCCCTCCCCGACGGTCCAGGAGGGGCTGTTCCTCTGCTTGTGTGTCTCTTTGATTGTTGTGTCTCAGGTTGTGTCTCAGGTTGTGTCTCAGGTTGTGTGTCAGGTTGTGTGTCAGGTTGTGTGTGTCAGGTTGTGTGTCAGGTTGTGTGTCTCTGGTTGTGTGTCAGGTTGTGTGTCAGGTTGTGTCTCAGGTTGTGTGTCAGGTTGTGTGTGTCAGGTTGTGTGTCTCTGGTTGTGTGTCAGGTTGTGTGTCAGGTTGTGTGTGTCAGGTTGTGTGTCAGGTTGTGTGTCAGGTTGTGTGTCTCTGGTTGTGTGTCTCAGGTTGTGTGTGTCAGGTTGTGTGTGTCAGGTTGTGTGTCTCTGGTTGTGTGTCAGGTTGTGTGTCAGGTTGTGTGTGTCAGGTTGTGTGTCAGGTTGTGTCTCAGGTTGTGTGTCAGGTTGTGTGTGTCAGGTTGTGTGTCTCTGGTTGTGTGTCAGGTTGTGTGTCAGGTTGTGTGTGTCAGGTTGTGTGTGTCAGGTTGTGTGTCTCAGGTTGTGTGTCAGGTTGTGTGTCAGGTTGTGTCTCAGGTTGTGTGTCAGGTTGTGTGTCAGGTTGTGTGTCAGGTTGTGTGTCAGGTTGTGTCTCAGGTTGTGTGTCAGGTTGTGTGTGTCAGGTTGTGTGTCTCTGGTTGTGTGTCAGGTTGTGTGTCAGGTTGTGTGTGTCAGGTTGTGTGTCAGGTTGTGTGTCAGGTTGTGTGTCTCTGGTTGTGTGTCTCAGGTTGTGTGTGTCAGGTTGTGTGTGTCAGGTTGTGTGTCTCTGGTTGT
This sequence comes from Salarias fasciatus, assembly GCF_902148845.1. NCBI lineage: Eukaryota > Metazoa > Chordata > Actinopteri > Blenniiformes > Blenniidae > Salarias > Salarias fasciatus. Next base: position 31,727,469 of record NC_043751.1, read on the forward strand.
GTGTCAGGTTGTGTGTCAGGTTGTGTGTCAGGTTGTGTGTCAGGTTGTGTGTCTCTGGTTGTGTGTCAGGTTGTGTGTGTCAGGTTGTGTGTGTCAGGTTGTGTGTGTCAGGTTGTGTGTGTCAGGTTGTGTGTGTCAGGTTGTGTCTCAGGTTGTGTGTCTCTGGTTGTGTGTCTCTGGTTGTGTGTCAGGTTGTGTGTCAGGTTGTGTGTCTCAGGTTGTGTGTCTCTGGTTGTGTGTCAGGTTGTGTGTGTCAGGTTGTGTGTCAGGTTGTGTGTCTCAGGTTGTGTGTCTCAGGTTGTGTGTCTCTGGTTGTGTGTCTCTGGTTGTGTGTCAGGTTGTGTGTGTCAGGTTGTGTGTCTCAGGTTGTGTGTCTCAGGTTGTGTGTCTCTGGTTGTGTGTCTCTGGTTGTGTGTCAGGTTGTGTGTGTCAGGTTGTGTGTCAGGTTGTGTGTCTCAGGTTGTGTGTCAGGTTGTGTGTGTCAGGTTGTGTGTCTCTGGTTGTGTGTCAGGTTGTGTGTGTCAGGTTGTGTGTCTCTGGTTGTGTGTCAGGTTGTGTGTCAGGTTGTGTGTCAGGTTGTGTGTCAGGTTGTGTGTCTCTGGTTGTGTGTCAGGTTGTGTGTGTCAGGTTGTGTGTCAGGTTGTGTGTCTCTGGTTGTGTGTCAGGTTGTGTGTCAGGTTGTGTGTCAGGTTGTGTGTGTCAGGTTGTGTGTCAGGTTGTGTGTCAGGTTGTGTGTGTCAGGTTGTGTGTGTCAGGTTGTGTGTGTCAGGTTGTGTGTCAGGTTGTGTGTGTCAGGTTGTGTGTCAGGTTGTGTGTCTCTGGTTGTGTGTCAGGTTGTGTGTCAGGTTGTGTGTCTCTGGTTGTGTGTCTCTGGTTGTGTGTCAGGTTGTGTGTGTCAGGTTGTGTGTCAGGTTGTGTGTCAGGTTGTGTGTCAGGTTGTGTGTCAGGTTGTGTGTGTCAGGTTGTGTGTGTCAGGTTGTGTGTCTCTGGTTGTGTGTCAGGTTGTGTGTCTCTGGTTGTGTGTCAGGTTGTGTGTGTCAGGTTGTGTGTGTCAGGTTGTGTGTCTCTGGTTGTGTGTCAGGTTGTGTGTGTCAGGTTGTGTGTGTCAGGTTGTGTGTGTCAGGTTGTGTGTGTCAGGTTGTGTGTCTCCTCACCCCGTTGTGTTCCTCCTCCTCCAGCGGAGCTCAACACCATCGCTCCCATCATCTCCAACTTCTTCCTCTGCTCCTACTGCCTCATCAACTTCAGCTGCTTCCATGCCTCCGTCACCAACTCTCCAGGTAACCGCCCACTGGTTAATCCCCCGGTTAACCCACCTACTGTTAACCCCCTGGTTAACCAACTGGTTATCCCAACCAATGGTTAACCAACTGGTTAACCCACCTACTGGTTACCCCCCAGGTAACCCACCCGCTGGTTAACCCACTGGTTAATACACCTGGTATAACACGCCTTGTTAAAAGTTTTGGGTTAACCCGCCAGGGAAACATAACATGTGAACATGCCTGGCTATCACACTCCAGCTAACACTCCTGGTTAACACTCCTGGTTAACACTCCTGGTTAACTCACCAGGTTAACACTCCTGGTTAACACTCCTGGTTAACACTCCTGGTTAACTCACCAGGTTAACACTCCTGGTTAACACTCCTGGTTAACTCACCAGGTTAACACTCCTGGTTAACACTCCTGGTTAATGCACCTGGTTAACTCACCTTGTTAGCCTCATCAACACGCCTAGCTAACGCCCCTTGTTAAAACTCTTGGTGAACACAGTAGTTAGAACCGCTGGACTGAAACCCCTCCCCCACTGCAGAACGTTCTGCAGTGGGGGAGGGGTCTCAGTCCTGTTCTGAAAAACTGTGTGTGTGTGTGTGTGTGTGTGTGTGTGTGTGTCCAGGCTGGCGTCCGTCCTTCCGGTTCTACAGTAAGTGGCTGTCCCTGCTGGCGGCGCTGGTCTGCGCCGTCATCATGTTCCTGCTCAACTGGTGGGCCGCCCTGATCGCCTTCGGCATCGTGCTGCTGCTGCTGGGATACACACTGTATCGGAGGCCCGGTGCGCACACACACACACACACACCCACACGCCCAGTCTTGTATTTCTATCCTTGTGGGGACCGTCCATTGACTCCCATTCATGTCTAGCCCCTAACCCTGACCCTTACCCTAACCCTAACCCACACCACAACAAAGCCTAACCCTAAAGAAATGTTTTTGCACTTTTACTTTTTTCAGTAACAACAACATGGTCAAGAAAACACTGTTTCTCCTACTTAGGACCGGAAAAAGGTCCCCACAAGGCACATCGTTCCATGTTTTGCTATCCTTGTGGGGACATTTGGCCCCGACAAGGATAGAAATGCAAGAACGCACACACACACACACACACACACACACACACACACACACACACACACACACACACACACACACGCAGGGTGAGATAACAGCATTCATTCATTCATTCCCTCCTCCCTCCCCCTTCCCTCCCTCCCCCGTGGGGTCAGAGGTCAACTGGGGCTCGTCGGTCCAGGCCAGCTCCTACAGCCTGGCGCTGAGCCAGTGCGAGGGTCTGAACCGGGTCCAGGACCACGTGAAGAACTACCGGTGAGTGACGGAGTTTCACCTTCACACAACGTTTCAAAACGGGGTCCGTTTCCACGGAAACAGCAGGAATGCTGGGAATGATGTAGTTAGCATGATGGGGCTGTTACCATGGTGACCAGGACCAGGACCAGGACCAGAACCAGGTCTTCAGCGACCTGCAGTCCTGCGGTGGTTTCATCCTGAACCTGGACAGTTTAGTTTTCTCCTCTCTGAACCGCTGAGGGGTCATTCAGAGGTCAAAGGTCAAAGTGTCCAGACTGCAGCCCAGGAAGTCGTCACACGGCTGAGGGCGGGACTTCCTGGTTCTGTCCCAGAGGGGGAGTGGACTAGAATCTCAGTCTGGGATCAGTCCTGTATCGATCCCATTGGCTGTTTATGAAGGTGGGCGGGGCTAACGTGGCGTCCCCCACAGCGTGGCGTCGTTATTGCGCCAAAATTCTGTGCGCATAAACATCATAATCGCACAGTTAAACCACTCTGTGTGCGCCTGCTCTCTTTCTGCTGCGCCGTGGTGTCGAGTTTTGGCGCTCTGGGGGCGGGCTTTGAGTTGACACCATTCGACCCTGGCCTCGTAATCCAGCCCCGCCCACTCCTCAGCCAGCTTGGATTTTGGAGCTGAGCTCAGTCTGGACAGGAGCCTGCAGGGGGCGTCGGTTCCTCCTCTGACTGACAGGCACTTCAGCCAATCAGCGCTTCAAAACAAACATGTCATCAAAATGCGTTCGCGTCTCTCAGGGTTAGCATTAGCTCATTAGCTTTAGCTTCTCTCAGGGTTAGCTTTAGCTCTTTAGCTTTAGCTTATCTCAGGGTTAGCTTTAGCTTCTCTCAGGGTTAGCTTTAGCTTCTCTCAGGGTTAGCTTTAGCTCTTTAGCTTTAGCTTATCTCAGGGTTAGCTTTAGCTTCTCTCAGGGTTAGCTTTAGCTCATTAGCTTTAGCGTCTCTCAGGGTTAGCTTTAGCTTCTCTCAGGGTTAGCATTAGCTCTTTAGCTTTAGCTTCTCTCAGGGTTAGCTTTAGCTCATTAGCTTTAGCGTCTCTCAGGGTTAGCTTTAGCTTCTCTCAGGGTTAGCATTAGCTCTTTAGCTTTAGCTTCTCTCAGGGTTAGCATTAGCTCTTTAGCTTTATGAGACTCCGGCTCTTTGTGAAGCCAGCATCTTCGCCCCCTGCTGGACTCTCCCTGGTATTACAGCTGCTCCCCAGCAGCATCTTCATGTTTCACCAGCAGAGTCTGGATCCTGCTGGATCCTGCTGGATCCTGATCACCGGTCCGTGGCGCCCGGCCTGGTCTCAGTCGTGTGTGTGTGTGTGTGTGTGTGTGTGTGTGTGTGTGTGTGTGTGTGTGTTGCAGGCCGCAGTGCCTGGTCCTGAGCGGGCCCCCCGGGACCCGGCCGGCCCTGGTGGACCTGGTGGGGCTCCTCACCAAGCGGCTCAGCCTGATGCTGTGTGGGGACGTGGTCTGTGTGAGTCCAGGTCCAGGACCGGGGCTGGGGGGCCACAGGGCTCACTGATGAAGCAGCTGCTCCTCTTCCTCCCCACTCCAGGCCGGCCCCTCCCCCGCCGCGCTGCAGGAGCTGAGCGGCGACCGCCACACTGCCTGGCTCAACGGCCGGGGCGTCCGGGCCTTCTACAGGGGGGTCCTGGCCCCGGACCTCCGGTCTGGAGCCAACATCCTGCTGCAGGTGGAGCTGCACACACACACACATACACACACACAAACACACACACACACACACACACACACACACACACGCTCAGTCTTGTATTTCTATCCTTGTGGGGACCGTCCATTGACTCCCATTCATGTCTAGCCCCTAACCCTGACCCTTACCCTAACCCTAACCCACACCACAACAAAGCCTAACCCTAAAGAAATGTTTTTGCACTTTTACTTTTTTCAGTAACAACAACATGGTCAAGAAAACACTGTTTCTCCTACTTAGGACCGGAAAAAGGTCCCACAAGGCACGTCGTTCCACGTCTTGCTATCCTTGTGGGGACATTTGGCCCCAACAAGGATAGAAATACGAGAACACACACACACAAACACACACACACACACACACTCTGACCCCTCTGACCCCCAGGGCGCCGGTCTGGGCCGGATGAAGCCCAACATCTTGCTCATGGGCTTCAAGTCGGACTGGAGCAGAGCCTCGGCGCCGGCGGCTCAGAGCTACGTCCAGATCCTGCAGTGAGTGGACCGTCCACCGTCTGTCCACCGGGGACAGCGTCCATTGACACACACTACGGCTGTGTGTGTGTGTGTGTGTATGTGTGTGTGTGTGTGTTCCAGCGATGCCTTCGACCTGCAGTACGGAGTGTGTGTCCTGAGAATGAAGGACGGACTGGACGTCTCTCACATGTCTCCGTCTCACGGTGAGACAGCGGTGTTCAAGCTGCGGCTCTGGAGCCCCATGTGGCCCTTCGGCCCCCCTGCAGCGGCTCCATGGAGCCTGAATAAACATTTCGCTTCTTCATTCTGTGATTCGTCGCTCTCGCTTCTAAAGAGATTCAAAAAGGTCGAAGTAAAACTGGAAAAATATCAAAAACCAAGAAATGGAGAAAAAAATGACGGAACATTTTAAAAACCTGAAATGTGTCCGATTTCTAACAGAAGAAAATGAAACATGGCAGAAAAAAGAAAAAAAACCTTTAAAAAGAGGAAAAATGGATGAAATTTTAAAACTGTCATCAACGAATCTCAAAAACAGAAAGAAAACTGTTAGAATGAGGAAGAAGAGGGTCAGCGTCACCAGATGTTCTCTGTTCTGAACTTCATGACGCTCCGTCACATCTGGCTTCATCTGGTGCCGGTTAGCCGGTCTGTACCGGTCTGTACCGGTCTGTACCGGTCTGTACCGGGGTGCCGATCAGACCGGTCTGTACCGGTCTGTACCGGTCTGTACCGGTCTGTACCGGGGTGCCGGTTAGCCGGTCTGTACCGGTCTGTACCGGTCTGTACCGGGGTGCCGGTTAGCCGGTCTGTACCGGTCTGTACCGGGGTGCTGGTTAGCCCGGTCTGTACCGGTCTGTACCGGTCTGTACCGGTCTGTACCGGGGTGCTGGTTAGCCCGGTCTGTACCGGTCTGTACCGGTCTGTACCGGTCTGTACCGGGGTGCCGGTTAGCCCGGTCTGTACCGGTCTGTACCGGTCTGTACCGGTCTGTACCGGTCTGTACCGGTCTGTACCGGGGTGCCGGTTAGCCCGGTCTGTACCGGTCTGTACCGGTCTGTACCGGGGTGCCGGTTAGCCGGTCTGTACCGGTCTGTACCGGTCTGTGCCGGTTAGCCCGGTCTGTACCGGTCTGTACCGGTCTGTGCCGGTCTGTACCGGGGTGCCGGTTAGCCGGTCTGTACCGGTCTGTACCGGTCTGTGCCGGTCTGTACCGGGGTGCCAGTTAGCCCGGTCTGTACCGGTCTGTGCCGGGGTGCCGGTTAGCCCGGTCTGTACCGGTCTGTACCGGTCTGTACCGGGGTGCCGGTTAGCCGGTCTGTACCGGTCTGTACCGGGGTGCCAGTTAGCCCGGTCTGTACCGGTCTGTGCCGGGGTGCCGGTTAGCCCGGTCTGTACCGGTCTGTACCGGTCTGTACCGGGGTGCCGGTTAGCCCGGTCTGTACCGGTCTGTACCGGTCTGTACCGGGGTGCCGGTTAGCCGGTCTGTACCGGTCTGTACCGGTCTGTACCGGTCTGTACCGGGGTGCCGGTTAGCCGGTCTTTGGCTGAACTATTCGGAGGCGAATGTGACGGATTTTGTTTCTTCATTGATTTTTCCAGCGTTCTGAGCGCCTTCAGTCAGTTTGTGCAGAATTCGCGATCTGATGACTGAAACTGCGACATCTCGCCGGACCAGCTCTCTTTTTTCTCGGCAAATGTGAGATTATTGCGGGGATTATGAGATCATTGCGGGGATTATGGCCCTGTAGGAAAATATGTGGCCCCCGCATGATCAGCGGCAAAAGGGTGATTTATGTGAATTCATGTGATCACATGATCGCGTTTTTCTGGAGGGTCTATTAAAGGTTCTGTGCAGCTCCAGAACTGCTGAGCTTGATGGTCCTGTTGGTCCTAAAGGCTGCAGGACCCGGTCCAGGGCCTGGAGGGTCTGGAGGGTTCAGGGACTGGAGGGTCAAGAGGGTCTAGAGGGTCTGGAGGGTCTGGAGGGTCTGGAGGGTCTAGAGGGTCTAGAGGGTCTAGAGGGTCTAGAGGGTCTAGAGGGTCTAGAAGGTCTAGAAGGTCTGGAGGGTCTGGAGGGTCTGGAGGGTCTAGAGGGTCTAGAGGGTCTAGAGGGTCTGGAGGGTCTGGAGGGTCTGGAGGGTCTAGAGGGTCTAGAGGGTCTAGAGGGTCTAGAAGGTCTGGAGGGTCTGGAGGGTCTAGAGGGTCTAGAGGGTCTAGAGGGTCTAGAGGGTCTGGAGGGTCTGGAGGGTCTAGAGGGTCTGGAGGGTCTGGAGGGTCTAGAGGGTCTAGAGGGTCTGGAGGGTCTGGAGGGTCTAGAGGGTCTAGAGGGTCTGGAGGGTCTGGAGGGTCTGGAGGGTCTAGAGGGTCTAGAGGGTCTGGAGGGTCTAGAGGGTCTGGAGGGTCTAGAGGGTCTGGAGGGTTCAGGATTCAGAGGCTGGCTGTCTTCAGTTCTCATCAGGTCTGGATCTGGTTTTGTTCCAGTGAATCCAGGATTTGATGAAAGTCCAGAGACCAACGGCCCAGCTCACACACACATCCAGACCAGCAGCACAGGTACACACACACACACACACACACACACACACACACACACACACACACACTCAGCCTGCCGGTCTGTCCTCAGCCTCCTTCCCGCCGGAGCCTCAGATCCAGACTCAGTTCCAGAGGAAGCAGCGACGGCAGAGCGTCCACGTCTACTGGCTGGGAGACGACGGAGGTGAGGACAGGACAGGGGACAGGACAGGGGACAGGGGGACAGGGGACAGAGGGACAGGACAGGGGACAGGGGACAGGACAGGGGGACAGGAGGACAGGACAGGGGACAGGAGGACAGGGTACAGAGGACAGGACAGGGGGACAGGGGGACTGCCTCCACCTGCTCCACCCCTCACTGTGTGTGTGTGTGTGTGTGTGTGTGTGTGTGTGTGTGTGTGTGTGTGTGTGTGTGTGTGTGCAGGCCTCACCCTGCTGCTGCCCTACCTTCTGACCCGTAGGAGGCGCTGGTCTCGCTGCTGCGTCCGGGTCTTCGTGGGCGGAGAACGGGACCGGCTGGAGGAGCGGCGGGCGGAGTAGGTCTCCGGGGGGGGGGGGGGGGGGGGGGGGCAGGTCCAGCTCCAGACCCCGATCGCTCCGTTCCGGGGGAAGATAGAGAAGTTTCTCTGTGTTGTGAGGTTCTGTTTCCATGGCGACGGCGGTCAGAGCTGAGGCTGCTCCAGGTTCCGCCCTCTGAGGTTCCGGTTCCCAGTCCACTTCCTGGATCAGCTCTGATTGGTGGAGCCGGTCCTCTCTGGACCCGGGTGGTTCTGCAGGACCCGGGTTCCTCCTGACGGTCCGCTCTGCCGCTCTTCCAGGGCGCTGGCGCTGATCCAGAGGTTCCGTCTGGGGTTCCGGGACGTGGAGGTTCTCCCCGACGTCTTCCAGGACCCTCAGCCGCACAGGTGACACGGAGGGCCCGGTCACGTTCGAAACGGAGAACCATCCAAATGTTCTGTGTCGTGTCTGAGAAGCAGGTCAGCTCCCAGGCAGAGATGGCCGCTAGCAGCTAGCAGCTAACAGCTAGCAGCTAGCAGCTAGCAACTAACAGCTAGCAGCTAGCATCTGACAGTTAGCAGCTAGCAGCTAACAGCTAGCAGCTAGCAACTAACAGCTAGCAGCTAGCATCTGACAGTTAGCAGCTAACAGCTAGCAGCTAACAGCTAGCAGCTAACAGCTAGCAGCTAGCATCTGACAGTTTGCAGCTAACAGCTAGCAGCTAACAGCTAGCAGCTAGCATCTGACAGTTAGCAGCTAACAGCTAGTAGCTAACAGCTAGCAGCTAGCATCTGACAGTTTGCAGCTAACAGCTAGCAGCTAACAGCTAGCAGCTAGCATCTGACAGTTAGCAGCTAACAGCTAGTAGCTAACAGCTAGCAGCTAGCATCTGACAGTTTGCAGCTAACAGCTAACAGCTAGCAGCTAACAGCTAGCAGCTAACAGCTAGCAGCTAGCAGCTGCTGATTCCCTGAACGCGGTTCTCCGTGGATCTGACTGGTCCGACCGGACGGTCCTCCGTCACGGCCCACACACCGCCTGGTTCTGGTTCCGGTCTCTGTAGACCGGATTCAGACCCGGGTCCCTCAGCGGTGTTCTCCTTCCAGCGTGCGTCGGTTCGAGGACTTGGTCAGCTGCTTCAGGCTGGACTCCAACCCGAAGCAGGACTCCCAGGCACAGGCGTGGAACCGGCAACCCGGGGAGCCCTGGATGATCACGGACCAGGACTACGAGAAGAACCGGGCCAAGGTCTGCCGTCTCCTGTCAGAGGGACCGGGTGTCTGGCGCGCTGGACGTGACCTTTGCCCTCCGGTTCTCAGTCTCTCCGTCAGATCCGGCTGAACGAGGTTCTGCAGGACCGGTCCGGAGACGCCGCCCTGATCCTCATGTGAGTCCCTGTTCCCGCCGGACCGCCGGACGCCGCGGCGTCCAGAACCTCACTATGTTCCTGTCCCCCGTCCCCCGGCAGCACCATGCCGGTCGGCAGGAGGGGGGCGTGTCCCGGCGCGCTCTACCTGTCCTGGCTGGACGTCCTGTCCCGGGACCTGAGACCCCCGGTCCTGATGGTCCGGGGGAACCAGGAGAACGTCCTCACCTTCTACTGCCAGTGAGACGCCGTCCAGAAGACAGACCGAGACAGGAAGCCCGGCGGTCCCCCTGGCAGGGACCGCGGTCCTCCCAGAGACCAGCCAGAACATTAAGACCAGTAGACCACCAGCAGACGGTTTCCTGCTGGACTCGAACCGCTGACCCTAACGATCCTGGATCCAGCTCACAGCGTCCAGCACCTGATGGACCTGTTCTCACCTGGTCCTCGTCTTTCCTTCTGAAGGGACTTTAGTCTGTCTTGGACTGGATTCCCTTGGTATCGTCCATATAGAGTCCAGAGAGTCCCTGGACCCCTGGACCCCTCAGGGGGTCCAGGGGTCCAGGGACTCTGTCTGTGGCTCTGTCAGGTGGTCTCAGTCTGTTAGTCTCTGTCTGTCTGTTCGTCCCTCAGTCGGTCTGTTCTGTCTGATGTCCTCCGTCTGTCTCGGACCCTGGACCTGAACCGGGTCCTGAGTCTTCATGTTCTTTGATCTGGTTCAGTCTGAAGCTGCGGTTTTTAACTTTTGAGCAGCTGAATGATTTAGTTTGATTCTAGAAATACGCTGATCTCACCGACCAATCAGACCCTGATCCAGATCAGTCTCAGAACGTTGCTGACTGTTGTGACGAGGTTCTCCGGAGGATCGGAGCAACTGAGGAGAAGATCTGGGAGAAAAGAAAAGATCCGAAAACATCCTTTAATTCAGGGGATTGATTAAAAGAAACACGGAGAACGTCCAGAGGGATGGGTCTGTTCTCTAGGAAGGTTCAAGAGAACATCGATAAATCTGTGACTGACAGCGGAACCCACCGGAACCCAACAGAACCCACCAGAACCCAACAGAACCCACCAGAACCCACCGGAACCCACCAGAACCCACCAGAACCCACCGGAACCCAACAGAACCCACCAGAACCCACCGGAACCCACCAGAACCCACCGGAACCCAACAGAACCCACCAGAACCCACCAGAACCCACCGGAACCCACCAGAACCCACCGGAACCCAACAGAACCCACCAGAACCCACCGGAACCCACCAGAACCCACCAGAACCCACCGGAACCCACCAGAACCCACCAGAACCCACCGGAACCCAACAGAACCCACCAGAACCCAACAGAACCCACCAGAACCCACCGGAACCCACCAGAACCCACCAGAACCCACCGGAACCCAACAGAACCCACCGGAACCCACCGGAACCCACCAGAACCCACCAGAACCCACCGGAACCCAACAGAACCCACCAGAACCCACCAGAACCCACCGGAACCCAATGGAACCCACCAGAACCCACCAGAACCCACCGGAACCCACCAGAACCCACCGGAACCCAACAGAACCTACTGGAACCCAACAGAACCCAACAGAACCCAACAGAACACAGGGACATGGTCCCTGTCACCAGGACCCCCTGCAGAGGTTGTACCTGGAACCCGGGGTGGGTCCCGGACTCGCTCCTTTGCTGCCGTTCCTCGGCCAGCGGGTCACTGAGGACGGACGTCCCGTTGCGTTTGGCCTCCTCAGGGACGCTCAGTGTCATTATAGAAGCTTTTAGCACCAGAATAAACAGAATGGAGAGTAAATACGAGGACAGGGCCGTGCACAAGACGTCCAGGAACTCTCAGTGGAAAATGATCTACGACTCTTTAATAAAATATTTACTCAAAATAAACAAACACTGTTCAAATTAGAAAATCAGTCCTGAAGAAATATTTCAAAGAACCACAGAAGAGGTAATATGAGTTTCCCATGACAGTAAATAAACATGGATATCAATGTCCAGAGTGTCCCGGGGGACGGACGTGGGACGCTCTGGGGCGTTCAGCGGTCCGACGACCCGGGAAGAACCGGTTCTGATCAGAAACCAGAAAGAGGTTGTGAACGGAACGATCAGCTGTTTCCTGTCAAACTGGCAACGTTCTGAAAGGGGATCTGGATCATTCTGTGTGCGTGCGTGCGTGCGTGCGTGCGCGCGTGTGTGATTATTATGTAACAGGAGTGGATCAGCTGTGCAGACAGGAGGTCTCACTCTGCTCACTTTAAACCAGACTGGAAGGAAGAAACGGGATAATCGGGAAAATGAAAAGATCTTCATGTGAGGGGAGGAAAAAATGAAGATATCTACTTTGAAATGTTACACATCACCTTTTGAATCGATCATCTGACAAACGATTTAATAAATATCACTGATTATGTCTGATTCTGAATGTTTTGGGGTTTTTTTACATTTTGTTCTAGAAATATTTTTTAGGTTTTTAACTTGTATAGATTAGTTAATTTATTTGATTGGTTTATTTTAATGTTACTTTTAAAAAAAAAAAAGCTTTAGTCAGATAAGATTTATTCATTCCTTTATTCATTCATTCATTATTTGTTTATTTGTTTATTGACTTTTTTGTTTAAAAAAAATCCCAATCGTCATCAGAGTGAGACCTCGCACCTCTCTGACCATCTTTGACGCCTCGTGTTCACTGCGCATGCTCACGAGGCAGCGAGTCCGCGAGCCTCCACGTCGGGGCGCGAGTCCCCGGCAGCCAATCAGGAGCGGCCAGCGTGTGTTTGGAAACAACATTCCAGCAGTGAAGACCCGGATGTTGACGCCGCGCTGCTCAGACTGGCGTCGAGCGGCTCACGAGCGGGTCGATACGGTGGTTTTCCCGCGGGTTTCCTGTCCGGTCGTCTCTGAGTGTGTTGGTGTGTGTGTGAGTGTGTGTTAGTGTGTGTGTAGAAGACCTGCTGAACATGGAGCAGAACCGGAACCTCAGGCTCATCATCAAAACTCCGAACCGGGAACAGGAGGACCAAACCGTGGACCGCGTCCCCCCGGCCTGGACCGTCCTGGACCTGAAGAGACACCTGTCCGCGTCCCACCCGTCCAGACCGGTCAGTGAACGCACCACGCCGTAGAGCGGTCTGGTCAGGGGCGGTGACGTCACTGATTCAGCTGTCGATCGACTGATTGGTTCCCACGCTGCACGCGCTGCTCCGCTCAGTGAGAAACCCGACACCTGAGACCCGGGAGAGCTGAGTCAGCACGAGACTGCTGAGGGAGAGGAGGAGGACTGACTGAGGAAGAGGAAGAGGACTGACTGATGAAGACTGACTGAGGAAGAGGAGGAGGACTGACTGATGAAGACTGACTGAGGAAGAGGAGGAGGACTGACTGATGAAGACTGACTGAGGAAGAGGAGGAGGACTGACTGATGAAGACTGACTGAGGAAGAGGAGGAGGACTGACTGATGAAGACTGACTGAGGAAGAGGAGGAGGACTGACTGATGAAGACTGACTGAGGAAGAGGAGGACTGACTGATGAAGACTGACTGAGGAAGAGGAGGAGGACTGACTGATGAAGACTGACTGAGGAAGACTGACTGAGGAAGAGGAGGAGGACTGACTGATGAAGAGGAGGAGGACTGACTGATGAAGAGGAGGAGGACTGACTGATGAAGACTGACTGAGGAAGACTGACTGAGGAAGAGGAGGAGGACTGACTGATGAAGAGGAGGAGGACTGACTGATGAAGAGGAGGACGACTGACTGAGGAAGACTGACTGAGGAAGAGGAGGACTGACTGATGAAGACTGACTGAGGAAGAGGAGGAGGACTGACTGATGAAGACTGACTGAGGAAGAGGAGGAGGACTGACTGATGAAGAGGAGGACGACTGACTGAGGAAGACTGACTGAGGAAGAGGAGGACTGACTGATGAAGACTGACTGAGGAAGAGGAGGAGGACTGACTGATGAAGACTGACTGAGGAAGACTGACTGAGGAAGAGGAGGAGGAGGACTGACTGATGAAGACTGACTGAGGAAGAGGAGGAGGAGGACTGGTGATGAAGACTGACTGGGTCTGTGTTCTCAGGCGGTCTCTGATCAGCGGCTGATCTTCTCTGGAAAACTGATTCCTGATCATCTGACCATGACGGATCTGTTCTCACAGGTAATGCACACTAAACACACACACACACACACACACACACACACACACACACACACACACACACACACACACCTGTTCACACAGTTAAAACACAAATCGTCCAGAAGGTGTGTGTCTGCTGGAGCTCAGAGCAGAAAACACAACATAAAACAAACACTTTGGTCCTGGTCCTGGTTCTGGTTCTGGTCCTGGTTCTGGTCCTGGTTCTGGTTCTGGTTCTGGTCCTGGTTCTGGTTCTGGTTCTGGTCCTGGACTTGTTCTGGACCTTCAGACACGTCAGCAGAGCTGTGATTAATCGTGATTAACTGTAAACTCAGTGATTAATTTCCTGTAAAGCTGCTCACTGAGACGTCTGTCCCTCTGTCCTCAGCTGTCCCCCCAGCAGGACCAGCTCCTGTCCCTCCATCTGGTCTGTCCGTCCAGGACTCGTCCTCCAGGACCTGCAGGACTCACAGTGAGTCCCGAGTCCTTCTCGGTTCTGGTTCTCTCGGTTCTCGGCTGAATAAGTTCCACCTGTTTCCTGTTTTCCTTTTCGTAGCGGCTGCTTCGCCTCATTTCCATCTTTCACTTCCTGTTCAGGGTCTTCGGGGTCTTCGGGCGGTCCAGGTTCTAGAGTCTCTGCTCAGTCCTTCATTTCAGCTTCTCTTCATCTTTTACACTTTTTACATCTGTTTTCGGTCTTTTTTTTTTTCTACTAAAAATTTTTCAGCTGAAGCTGAACTTCCGTCTACTTCCTGTTTCGTGCTTCCTGCTTCCTGCGTCCTGCTTCGCGTTTCCTGCTTCCTGCTCTCAGCAGCTGGTCTCTCAGAGGTCTGAGTTCAGCGTCTCTCCTGCAGGTCTCAGATCCGCCTCAGTCCGGTCGGCCTTCACACTTCACCACGGCGCCGGACGGGAGCGAGCTGCGGCAGAGGAGGAGCCCCGCCCCCTGCCCCGCCCCCTGCCCCGCCCCCTGCCCCGCCCCCTCCGGGTGAGCTGCTGGACACAGATCACTGCTTCTAGGAGGTTCTGCAGGGTTCTAAAGTGTGGTTCCTCCCTGCAGGGCCTCGTCCCCGGAGCCCCGCCCCTGGCTCCGCCCCCCCTCCTTCCCCGCCGTGTCGCTCTACAGCCGCCAGCAGCTGCTGTGGCTGCAGCAGCTCTACGCCCAGCAGGTCTACCTGCAGTAGTGAGTCCTTCTCCGGATCTGGTTCTGGTTCTGGTTCTGGTTCCGCCTCCTGGACCGTGTCCTGACCTGTCCCCCTCTGTCTCCCGCAGCCACGCGGCTCTGGCGGCGGCCGGCTCCGCCCCCTCTGCCCCCCCGCCGCCCGTCCCCGCCCACCGGGTCCCGGTCCCGGTCCCGGTCCCCGCCCCCCCGGCCGCCGCGCCGGGCGCCGCCCTCCTGGACCCGGCGCCGGCCAATCAGAACCTGCGGCTGAACGCGCAGGGCGGGCCGGCGCTGGAGGACGAGGAGCCGGCGGAGCGGGACTGGCTGGACTGGACCTACTGGGTGGCCCGGGTCCTGGTTCTGCTCACCGTGGTCTTCTTCAACTCCAGCCCGGCCCGCTTCCTGCTGGTGCTGAGCGGCCTGGTGCTCATGGTCCTGTGAGTGCTCCGCGGGGGGGGGGGGTGGTCTGGGTCTGGGTCTGGGTCTGGGTGGGGGTCTGGGTCTGGGTCTGGGTCTTGGTCTGGGTGGGGGTCTGGGCCTGGTTCTGGGTCTGGGTGGGGGTCTGGGTCTGGGTCTGGGTGGGGGTGAACACTTGGATCAGTGGAGATGAGAGGATGAATGATGTCGACGTGAAAACGAAGGGACCTCGCTCAGAACCCTGAGGAACACCACGGAACCAAAACTGGTTCTGAGAGACGAGTCTGAGAACCTGATGGATCTAGAACCGCGTCCAGAACACCTGCTGGACCAGTATCTAGAACCGAGTCTGTCCTGGAGGTTCCACTCCCGCTGAACGGAACGTTCTCTGTTCTCTGACCTTTGACCTCCGCTGGGTTTTCTCCCACCAGACGACCCGTGATCAGGTCACAGTCCTGTTCTGCAGCTGCGCCGGTCCCACACACACACACACACACAGGTTCTCAGCTCAGATGGTTCTCCAGGGTCTGGATCAGGTTCTGGCTCTGATTCTCAGATGGTTCTCCAGGGTTCTGGATCTGGTTCTGGTTCTCCAGGGTCTGGGTCTGGTTCTGGTTCTGGTCTCACCCCGGCCCGTTCTCTCCTCAGACACACTGCCGGCTGGTTTCCCTTCAGACGGAGAGTCCAGGTCCCGGTCCAGGAACCGGAGCAGCTGCAGAACCAGAACCCGGTGAGCCCCTCTCAGATGTAATCCGATTACATTTCGGTTGAATCGGGTCCTGCAGGAAGTTTACCTGGACTCTGGTTCCAGATGGAAGCGGCTGAGGGAGCGCCGGAGAACGGGTCAGATGGTCCAGGGGGTCCAGGAGGTCCTGGTCCTGGTCCAATGGCAGCCGTCCTGGTCCCGCCTCACCAGGTGTCCCTCATGTGGACCGCCTGGGTCTTCTTCAAGACCTTCTTCTCCTCCCTCATTCCCGAGGTTCCTGAGGGCGTGGCCAACTGACCGGTCCGGGCTCCCGGGTCCAGAAACATCGGGTCCGGGACCACCAGCACAGAGGAGGACTTCTTTAGACCTCCCCCCGCAGCGCCCGGACCGTGGTCTTCACCGGTCCAGACCGGTCCAGACCGGTCCAGACCGGTCCAGACTGGAAGCACCAGCAGAACCCAGACCTCGGTGGACCAGAAGCTCCTGGGTTGTGACCTTTCATACCGGTTCCGGTCCTGTACCCAGAATTCCTTGCGGACCGGGTCAGCCTGGGTCCTGGTCCTGGGTCCAGAACCCGCCCTAAAGAGACTCTGTGTGTTTCAGGATTTCTGGAAGATGTGAACTTTATTCTGATGGAGTCCTCCTTTCAGGCTTTAATCTTTAATCCTTTGAGTCCAGATGTTGAAGAGAGGCAGATGTTTTCTGTCCGCAAAGTTTTCAACACTTTTCTTTTGAAAAAAAAAAAAACACATGGAGGATGTCTGTCTGTTTCTGTGCAGAAATTCACTTTTATTTATTGAGAAATGGATGTAAGTCAGGATTCCTTCCTGCTGCAGTACTGAGGCTCCACCAGCAGGGGGCGGCAGTACTCAGGCTCCAGCAGCAGGGGGCGGCAGTACTCAGGCTCCAGCAGCAGGGGGCGGCAGTACTGAGGCTCTACCAGCAGGGGGCGGCAGTACTCAGGCTCCACCAGCAGGGGGCGGCAGTACTCAGGCTCCACCAGCAGGGGGCGCAGAGCCGCTTCATTCACTCTAATGTTTTGTCGTCTTGAAGAACTTTGAGCTTCATGAGTTTCAGGTCAACATGAGTCAAAGGATGCAATAAATACGCCTTAACTTCAAACTGTGTGTGTGTGTGTGTGTGTGTGTGTGTGTGTGTGTGTGTGTGTGTGTGTGTGTGTGTGTGTGTGTGTGTGTGTGTGTGTGTGTGTGTGTGTGTTTTTCTATCCTTGTGGGGACCAAATTTCAATTTATTTAATAGGGACAGTGCATATTAATGAACAGCATGTGTAAATATGCCGGAATGTAGCCCTGGGCTCATTTCCATCCGTAGTCCCCAGACAGGTGAATGTGACAAATGTCACGTAAACAAAGGAAACGACAGGGAGTCAGTGACAGGGCAGAACACAGCGGTCACAATACACCACAATGAACAATCATAGAGGTACACTGTAAACCCTGATTGTTGATTCAACTCACAGAGATTGAGTTCATATGACTTAAATGCATTAAAACTATGGCATTACTTATTATTTCTGATTCAAATTAACTTTTTTGTGTCCTTTCTGATTGTACTCATGTTTTTAAGTCAAATCAATAACAAATTTATTGTCTGTGCTCAAATTACTTAATATCATCAAGTTTTGCCTGTTGCTAATAGCAACACATTGGCGCCACCCACAAACCCGCCAGGAATCCAGTTTTTACCAGTTCTCAGAACACTGTGAGCCAGAAAGAGAAGCTACAGCAGAAGCATCTTTCACCAGTGGAGTTGTTTGAAGCATTTGAAGCCTTCAGTGGACCTGAGCTCAGCGTAAAAAAGGGTAAGTTTAAAGTTATAACTGATTGCCTACACGTGGTTAGCTCGTTGTTGACAAGCTAGCGTTAGCGTGTTAGCTATGCTGACTTCCGTGACCGGCGCATGCTTCTGGGCCGCGCAGCCGCAGTGCCGCGGGTGGAGAATCCGCTTCCCGCTCCGCGCTGAGCGGACAGTCAGCACGCAGAGAGCCCGGCGGAGCGCTACAGCGGCTCGTTCACTGGACAAACGAGCCCGCAGCAGACCGCCCTCTCATCGGGCACCGTCTCACGGAGCAGCTCTGCCGGGTCCGGCTCCCCGGAGGCCGGCCGGCGGAGCTCTCATGGAGATGATTGAACACTGTTTGAGCAGATAAAAACACTGCTGGGAGCCGAAGACTCCTGACTGTAAAGCTAAAAATCAGAACCTTTTGCGTATGTCACAGATACTATATAATCTGCTTCACCTGGGGTCCTATGTGAGGACAAGCAGTGAATGAAATTACAAAAAAATAAGTTTTATCATGTCCTTTTAGAGCCTTCCTGGTAATGGGCCTGAAGATGTAATGTAAATTAGAAAAAGTAGACATTTTATATGCTTTCCTTTCTCTTGATGTGTTTTAATATCTTCTTTACTGTGTTTCTCCCAAACAGCTGGAGCTGAGCTGAGGTGAAGGTGGCCTGCCATCACCCAGATGTGTGACAGCTGGCTGGCTCTCTGTCCTGAACGCCAGGTAGGGCTGTGTTTGTCTCAATATGCTTCATGTTTTGGAGCCCCTCTGGTGACATTTGATTATAGAAAATGACAACTGTGATTTGTATCGTTGTTATTTCTATACAGACTGTTAATTGTTGCTTAAACCAACAAATGCGGGCAAGTCACAATGAATCTTATCACTTGGCAACGAATTATAATGACAAAAACATGACATAAAGTGACATAACCTGCACAACCATCTCTGAACAGAAGTGATGTAGTCATCAGGGGTGTACAAGCTCGGTCATGAAGGGCCGACATCCTGCACGTTTTAGCTTTCTCCCAGCTGGAGCACACCTGATTGCAATGAGGGACTCTTCACTGGGCTTTTCTACGAGTTTTGAGGACAACATCAACATGATGAGACAGAGGTGTGCTGCAGCAGGGAGAGAGCGAAGACATGCAGGAGGCGGCCCTTGAGGACAGAGGTGGACACCCCTGGACTACAATAATCACATTTTATTTTCATTTGGAATTCAGTGTCACGAGAAGGGCTGCATATTCATCAAAACTTACTAAAAGAATAATATTTCAGTCTGGGTCGTTGCCTGAAAAGATCACATCATGTTGTCATTTCATTTGAACATGACCATGTTTGTTTTACATGTTTCAGGTGTGTCTGGAGTTCTAGAGGCTGGTTGGTAAGAGCCTGAGACAGGAGTTCCACAAGGTCCGTGACCATTGCAGTCCCAGGCTCATGGAAATCTTCAAGGCAAAAAGAGTCCTCACACGGCAGGACCTGATGCCACAAAGGTCAGCTGATTTTCAATTGAATTTATTCAGGGTGAGGGTGGGGGGGAATTGAGTCACATCAGTACCAGTATTTTTGTTTAGTGATTTTTAAATAGATTTCAAATTTTGTTGTTGTTGTTCAAAAATCATTTTTCTCCACCCCAAAAACTTATATTGGTTCTAGTTTACTGTTTCAAATGTTTTCCCTTCACAATCCAGTGATATCAGATCCATTTGCAAAACAAACAAAAAAAACTACGAGAGAAAGGTGACCAAGTTCAAAAATGTACTGAAATAAAACAGCCAACATCTCTTTTTAAATCCAAAGTGTGGACCCATTTTGGGTCCTGAGTGGTTTTCTGTAGCGGTCACTGGGCAGTGGGTGGACACTGGACCGGGCAGACGTGTGGCTGTGTGCCTGCAGAGACTGTAACTCCATATTGTCATGTTTACGTGATTGTGCCCTGTTTCCTTTTTCAGGACATTGATGAAGAGGAAGATTGGTGCGGTGGGGATCCTCTGCAATGAACGGGAGAACATCACTCCACACTCAGTCCCTGCACCACTACGCTTCCTCATGGGAATCATCGTGGAGAGAAACATTGTGATGGACACCGACAGCCTGCCCTCAGGCTAAGAACATTGTCTTTGGACTTGCCTACGCACTCCATCTCAACTAAGCAAAGTGCATGAAGAACACCTTTGATTTTGTTCAACAGGTACTTCTGTAAGAACGATCTGAAACCTGAACTCCAGACACTCAAGAATCAGCCTGCAATGTAAGATGCGGAATCTCCTCCTGTCCTTGGAGGTTTTTTGTTTTTTTGTTTACTATCAGTCCATGGTTTTGATGTTTTTGTTGCTGAAAAAAAAGTTTGGTGAGTTTTTGTAAAAAGTAATGTTCAATAAAAAACATTTGGCTCACTGTAATGTTGCAGTTGTCTGTATACATGACTCCATTTATTGAAAGCAAATTTTAAGTTTCAGGAACAATAAAGGTTATGTTTGGTCAGTAAGAATATATAATTTGGTTGAACTACTAATGAAGTAATGGTTACTTAACAAGCTGAGTTAAATACATGGGTAGACAATGATTGTTTAAACTAAGTTAGCTTAAGTTACTGTAACTTGCTTATTAGTACATTCAACTTGAATTTTCTATTCCATTCTGTTAGAAGCTGAAGTACATTGAATGCA
Source organism: Salarias fasciatus (assembly GCF_902148845.1). NCBI lineage: Eukaryota > Metazoa > Chordata > Actinopteri > Blenniiformes > Blenniidae > Salarias > Salarias fasciatus. Next base: position 31,747,563 of record NC_043751.1, read on the forward strand.
GTTCTCTTCACTTGTTCAACCAAAGCTCCATTACTTAACTTTTTTAAGGCAACGAGTTACCTTTGGTTTTTTAAGTTGAGTCAACTATTCGGGTTTAGAGTGTAGACAAAAAACAAGAACACCGCGCAGAATCAATTCACAACCACACACCCGGACGAGAGGACCTGAACAAAGATTGCCTAACCAGTAAATCCATCATAGTTACATGAAATAAAATTATAGTTACAAATTAGTTATTACGATCTTTAAAAATCATTTCACGGCATATTCACTGAAATGACTTGTCTTTAAAGTGCTTTGTTGCATTGCGCATTGCCCTAAAATGTCCCCACAAGGATAGGAAAACCTGCACGATGTGCCTTGTGGGACCTTCTTCCAGTCCTAATGAGGGAAACTGTGTTTTCTTCACCATGTTGTTGTTACTGAAAAAAGTCAAAGGTCAAAACATTTCTTTAGGGTTCGGCTGTGTGGTGGTCTGGGTCAGGGTCAGGGTCAGGGTCAGGGTCAGGGGCTAGCAAATGCATTATGTTAATGAGTATCCTCACAAGGGTAGAAATACAAACCTGTGTGTGTGTGTGTGTGTGTGTGTGTGTGTGTGTGTGTGTGTGTGTGTGTGTCCTGCAGTAACCTTCAGCTCCTCCACTGATCAACAAACGAACGGAACCTTTGAACCAACACACACACACACAAACACACACAAAACAGGGTCAACACACACACACACACACACACACACACACACACACACACACACACACACACACACACACACACACACACACACGTCACGTCTTTTATTTTGAAAGGTCATTTCCTTCTGTGGCTGTTTCCTCCTTGGTTCTGGTTCTGGTTTGCTGCTTTGACGGTGCTGTGCTGTTCGGGGTCCGGGTCTGGTCCGGGTCTGTTCTGGGTCTGGGTCCGGTTCCAGGTCCGGGTCAGGATCTTCCTCCTGTTCCGGTTCTCCTCATCCAGAGAGACGCTCCAGTGGAACACCGGGTCAGGTTCTAGCGCCGGTCCACGGCTCCGGTCTCCTGGAGTCGCTGTGGTCCGCCGCCATGGCGGTCCTCAGACCGTTCCACGGTTCCACAGCAGTGGGGGGGGTCTGTGCAGGTCCCGCCCCTCCTGAAGCCCCTCCCCTTGTTGGTCTCATAACATCTGGATCAGGGTCTGCTGGAGGAGTTCATCTGGAACAGGTCTGGAGAACCAGTCAAGCTGGATCTGCTTCTCTGCTCAAGTCCAGGTTCTAGATCTTCAATAGCAACATCAGCAGCAGGGTGCTGAGATCTGGACGGGAACTGGAGAACTCAGATGGGGTCCAGGTCTTTTAGGGTCTGGAAGGTTCCCGACCATCGGATCGGATCGGCACAGGATCAGGAAACCCCCAGACAAGACCAGAACCATCTTAGAACCAGCAGATCCGCCTCAAGCTGGAATCCATCCGCTTAATGGGGTCCGAGTGGGACCGGACGAGGTCCAGAGGGTTCTGGGTGTTCTGGTGGACCCTCTTGGTCCACTGACTGGAGTGAAGACCAGATAGAGTTGAGGACAGACGTGTTCCACATTCCACACATGGAGAACCAGGCAGAGCTGCTGTCTCTCCTCCAGGGGTCTGAAGGGGTCTGAAGGGGTCCAGGTCTGAAGGGGTCCAGGTCTGAAGGGGTCCAGGTCTTCATCTTCTGAAGATGCAGTTTGAATCCAGGATCCTGAAATCTGGTCTGAAGCGGAAGGGTTGTTTTCTGTTTGATGAAGCCCCGCCCCTCCATAGGCCCCGCCCCTGCCCTCCCCAGCCCCGCCCCCTCCTCTGACGTTCTGCGTCCGTTCTGAGAACCATCGCTGGAGGAACCGCCGGACCCTCCTGGTCTCGGCTGGGGACGGGTCTGCTGTTTGGACGCTGTCTCTCCGTGTTGACTGGGACCAGATAGCGTCCAGAGAGGACGGAGGACGTGTTCCAGTCTGCTGACGTTCCGCCCACGTTCCTGACAAACCTGCCCTTTGCCCGGTTCACCGTCAGGATCGGTTCCTCAGTGTTTGTTCTCCTGCTGCGATCGGACGCCGCCGTCCACTGATTGGATCAGAGACGGAACGTCTCGCAGAACGCCGCCGTCCACTGATTGGATCAGAGACGGAACGTCTCGCAGAACGCCGCCGTCCACTGATTGGATCAGAGACGGAACATCTCGCAGAACGCCGCGACTGCAGGTTAGTGTTCAGGAGAACGTTCGTGGTTCTCCAGGGTTCTTCAGTAGAAGGTTAGTGGTTCTCTAGGCGAACCCCAGCACCATGGCGCGGGCCCCGGGCGGGGTTCTCCTGCTGCTGCTGTGGTTCTGGTTCTGGTCCTGGTTCTCGGGGTCGTCCCTCGGCTGCCTGCAGGACCCGGCCGCCGCCTACCGGCTGAGCGGAGCCGTGTGCCGCCTCACCCACCCGGCCGCCGTCGTCTGTGAGTTCCATCCGGTTCCGGTTCCGGTTCCAGTTCCAGTTCCAGTTCCAGTTCCAGTTCTGGTTCTGGTTCTGGTCCCCCGTCCCGTCCTCATTTGTCGTCGGTCCCTGCAGTGAATGAGAAAACCACGCGGGTGATCGAGGCGGCGTTCCAGAGCGCCCGCTACCCCCGCATGGCGGGCGAGAAGGCCGTGCTGTTCGTGGGGAAGGTTCTGTACGGCCTGGACAAGTGAGTGCTCCGTCCCCACGCCGTCCCCGCAGCGTCCCAGTGGTGTCCTGCCCGGAGGGACGTCCTGGTGGCGTCCCGCCCGGCAGGACGTCCCGTGACGTTGTCCCTGTTCCGTCCCGGTGGCGGGACGTCCCGTGACGTTGTCCCTGTTCCGTCCTGGTGGCGTCCCGGTGGCGGGACGTCCCGTGACGTTGTCCCTGTTCCGTCCCGGTGGCGTCCCGGTGGCGGGACGTCCCGTGACGTTGTCCCTGTCCAGCCTGGAGATCAGCAACCTGACCATCGGCCGGAGCGACTTCCGGCTGCTGCCCGGCGTCGGCATCGCCATGGAGATCCAGAACGTGTCGGCGGTATTCAGAGGAATGCTGCAGTACGGATACGGCAGCTGGCTGTGAGTCCAACACCCCCCCTCACCCCCCCAACAACCATACACCCCACCCCTCACCCCTCACCCCACACACCTACACCCCCCCTCACACACCCCAGAGCCAGGAAGAGCTGCTGATCAGTTAGTTTACATGATGAGACTCTCATGACAGGAAGATGCTCTGTCGTCTCAGTTCTGCTCCAGTCCACTAGGTCCTGGTCCTGGTCCTGGTCCTGGTCCTGGTCTTGTTTTTCACTCCGGGTTCTGTGTTCTCTCGTTCTGTTCTCTCGTCCAGAGTCAACGTTGGCCACTCGGTGGATTTTGAAATCGAGTCTCAGATCGATCTCGGGATCAACCCCAAACTCTGTAAGACCCTTCTCTTCCCGCTGCTGCAGATCGATCCGCCGGTCTCCTCTCTGAGCGGAGAACCGGTTCTAGGTATCAGCTGATCTATAAACGGCTTCCTGATTGGACGGTAGATTAACGCTCCGCCGTTCCTGAGGGGAACACTGAGAGAGAACCAGCTGAGAGGCTCAGTTCCTCCTGGAACCTTCAGGAACAACCCTGCAGTGGTCCGGTCGCCCAGCAGGGGGCAGTGTTCCTGCAGCAGGATGTTCTCTCATCACACAGACTCTAAGGGCGAATCCCAATTCTCTGCTTAATCCTCAATCTTACTCCTCATTCCTCAAAATCCGCGCTCCCGTGAAGTTAAGTGCTGTCCCATTCAAGTTGAGGAAAGAAGCGAGACTAAGGGACGTTATCTCCCTTAATTTTGAGATTCTACGAGACCTACCTTGGAGTTAAGGATGACCCAGAATGCTTGTTAAATAGTTCGTTTTGCTGTTATTTTATTAATAAAAAATTTTGTATATTAGTTTGGGAGTAATTGTATTAACTTTCTATCACAGATAATATTTACAAAGGCTATTAGAAAGAAATCAAGAAAATTCATTTGAATGCATTTATTAACAAGGTCACACAGCAAAATGTTAAACATTTCTAATGCAGGGCGCATTACTTACAGTTATAAAGGGCGTTGTTATTGATCATTGACCAAAATTATTACTGCTGCTCTTCCACTTTAGGCCCCACCCCCCCCCCCCCCCCCCCCACCCACCCCCACCACGCTAAAAAAAAAAAAAAGCTCTCCACGCGTGTGCGCTCTCTCTCTCCTTCGGACGGTCCAAAGAAGCGTCGCGCTAGCCGCTAGCCCCCTCCCGACGGTCCAAAAAGTCCCCGCCACGCGTGCTCCCCCCTGGCCAAACTTTTTTCCTGCAGGAAACACTGCACTTCTGGCTTTCTTCTACCCTCTTGCGCAGTGCTGCCCCCTGTGGTCCAAGGACCTAACTGTCTTTAAGGGTTGTCCCATTTCCAAGTGACATTACATTCCTTAACACTTGTTTTTAGGAGGCACTTAATTTGAGATTGAGGATCAAGGTTGAGGAGTGAGGATTAAGCAGAGAATTGGGATTGGGCCTAAAGCTGCTTTGACTTGTCTGGTGTCTGTCTGTGTCCTTGGTCCTGGTCTCTGTCCTCCGTCAGACTGCGGTGGAGGAAAAGTCGCAGCAGACACTTCCGACTGTTACCTGAACTTCCACAAGCTGCTGCTGCACCTGCAGGGAGACAAACAGTGAGCAACCCCACCCGGTGGTCAAATGTGACTGTGGCAGGTTAGCATGCTAACACGACTGCGGCAGGTTAGCATGCTAACATGGCCACGGTGTGTCCGCATGCTGATGTGACTACGACGTGTTAGCATGCTAACATGACCACGGCGTGTCAGCATGCTGACATTACGACAACATGTTAGCATGCTGACGTGAACGTGGCAGGTAGGCATGATAATTTGACCACAGCATGCTAGCGCAGCATGCTAACATGACCGCAGTGTGTTAGTATGCTAGCGTGACCACAGCATGCTAACCTGACTGCAGCATGCTAACACGACCACAGCATGCTAACTCGACTGCAGCATGCTAACTGGACCGCAGCATGCTAACTCGACATCAGTATGCTAACTGGACCGCAGCATGCTAACCTGCGTTTCTTGCTGTTGCTCAGACCCAACTGGCTGAAGAAGCTCTTCACCAACTTCATCACATTCACCGTCAAGCTGGTCATCAAAGGACAGGTGAGCAGAAACATGTCCCCGACCGTCATCCTGTCCACCGGGATCAATCCCATCATGCTCTGCTCTGTGACATGCCCCCTCACCCGGCGTCTCCGGTGTGTTCCTTGGTGTTCCACTGAGGCGTCGGTTCTCGAATGCAGATCTGTCAGGAGATCAACAAGGTGGCGAACATCCTGGCCGAATTCATCCAGGACACTGCAGGTGTGTGGACGAGTCCGAGGCAGTCTGAGGGGGACATGAAGTCTCCAGCTTGAGGACAGACGCTTCAGTTTCATGTTTCCACCTTCAGGTCTCAGAGAAACGAGTGTCGGGTTTCCAAAAGCAGACAGTCTTGAGCTGTGTGTGTGTGTGTGTGTGTGTGTGTGTGTGTGTGTGTGTGTGTGTCCAGAGCACTTCCTCAGTGACGGAGACATCAGCGTGGACATCGGAGTGACTGCAGCTCCTGTCATCACTGAGAACTACATTGAATCGTATCACAAGGTGAAGACGCCTCGCTGGAGGACAATGTCCAGCTGGTCCAACCCTGAACTCTGCCCTGTCTCCCTGTCCCCCCTGAACCCTGACCTCTGACCTGTCCTCCTGTCCCCCCTGAACCCTGACCTCTGACCTGTCCTCCTGTCCATCCTGAACGCTGACCTCTGACCTGTCCTCCTCCTGTCCGTCCTGACCTCTGACCTGTCCTCCTGTCCGTCCTGAATGCTGACCTCTGACCTGTCCTGCTGTCCCCCCTGAAACCCTGACCTCTCACCTGTCCTCCTGTCCATCCTGAACCCTGACCTCTGACCTGTCCTCCTGTCCCCCCTGAAACGCTGACCTCTCACCTGTCCTCCTGTCCATCCTGACCTCTGACCTCTGACCTGTCCTCCTCCAGGGCCTGACCACCTACAACCACAGCTCTGCGGTGATCAGCGACTCGGTGTTCCACCCCAGTCAGCTGACGGAGGACCGGATGCTGTACTTCTGGATCTCAGGTGGGCCTCGGTCCTGGTCCCGGTACTGGTTCCTGATCTGCGGCTCCTGGTTTGCTTGAAACACCAGCTGAAGATGTTTTTATGTTTTTGTGTTTTTGCAACTGAACCCTCAGACGAGGTGTTCAACCCCATGGTCGCCGCCGCTCACCATGACGACCGCTTCCAGCTGAACATCTCTGGAGGACACTTCCTGGTGAGTGTCTGAACGCCGGGACAGAGTCCCGCCGTCCTCGTGTCTTTAACGCCACCTGTCGGACGTTGTTCCAGGAACTGTTCCGGACCAACTTCTCCAGCACGATCCCCGACTTCCTGGACGAGGTCAGACCCGGAGCGTCCTCCATCCTCTGTCCCGTCCGGATGTCCTTCGTGTCCTCTGAGTTGACTGTGGTGTCCAGTGTCTGACAGGAACAGCATCTCCGGAGCTCCGGGTGTGGAGCTCCTCCGTCCCCCGCCTGAACACCTCCGGCTCGGGGACGAGGGTCTGGGCCCAGGCGTCCGGACGGATCGACTGCGGGAGTCCAGACCGGCCGGCGCTCGTCTTCCAGACGGTACCTTTAGCAGTCAGATGTTCTCCTTCCAGTCAGGAATCCAGCCAATCATGACTGGCCCTGCTGCGACAGGACCAGTTCTAACGCTGAATGTCTCTGGGAGCAAGTCCTCCTCCATTTTTAGGCAATTGAAAGGTTTAAAATCTTAATCTGACCTCTGACCCCCCAGATAAGATCTGAGAGACAGAAGCATCAGTAGAGGACAGAGAAGCCGTGGTAACACCTTCATCTGGATTACATTTCCTCTTCCCGTCCGAGACATCGTTCAGTGAGACCTGCTTTACTCACCACTTCAGGATTCTTCTTTCAGTCACTCCTGATTTGGTGAATCCAGAGTCGGAGTCAAATGATAAGTTCCTAAAGGCAGAGCTGCTGGTTTTTCAACTTTAACGTCATAACCTGACAGAACCAAATGTTTCCATTACTGACTAAATCCAAGATGGACGCCTCAGGACTGGAAACAAGCAGCATAGCATCGTCTGCATACAGCGCAGTTTTAGCCTCTGGCCAGCAGTTCGGGGTCAGAAGGTGAATCTGAATCCAGAAGCTCCCGAACAGGATCTGTACAGACCTCTTTAAAGAACAGCTGCAGACCGGCCGTCTTGTCTCTGGTTTCCCAAACCCCACTGAGCACGTTCAGTTCCGCTAACGATCCGCCTCAAGGTAAAAACCCAGCGCCGCTTCCAGCTGAGCGTTGACCACATGGGAGCGGCTAAAGCCGGATTCACCAAACGCTCGGATCCACTGGTCCGAGTCCGGCTCTGACCCAGGAATCTCACCTCCAGTGACTGAAAACTGCTCAGAATAACAAAGTCCAGAGACCACTGGACCCCAGGAGGGAACTGGGACCACTCCACACCGAGTTGAGGACGTCCCCTCAGGTCCTCATGTGATGTAGCTGGAAGGACCATATCATCAGGCAAAGGACAAAGTGTCTCTTCAGCAGAATGTTTGTTTCTGACCTGCAGGACGTGGTGGTGGACGTCAAGGCGTCCTACGCTGACAAGAAGCTCTTCCTTCATGGCAGTCCCAGACAGTAAGACCACTCCGTTTGACTCCAGCATCACAAAGACTGTCCTCATCTGAGATCCACCTCTCCTGTCCAGGATCTCCATACTTCGGGCAGAACGTCCTTCGGAGAATCATGCAGTAAGTTGACCTCATGGACGCCCGTGAGCAGAGTCGGGTTCCAGGTGCTCTATAATCTGATTCAGTCTCCAGATTCTCTATAATCCAATTCAGCCTTCAAGTGCTCTATAATCTGATTCAGTCTCCAGGTGGTCTATAATCCGATTCAGCCTCCAGATGCTCCATAATCTGATTCAGTCTCTGGATGCTCCATAATCTGATTCAGTCTCCAGATGTTCTATAATCCGATTGAGATGCTCCATAATCTGATTGTGGTCCCTTCGCTTGCAGCCACTGGACGAGGCGCAGCTGGACTTCCTGAGGGAGGCGGTGGAGAGAGTCGGCATCACCAGAGTCCTGGCTGGTAGGAAACGGACTATGAAGCTGAAGCAGCAGAACTCTTCAGATCAGCACCGATCAGAACGTTCTCATCGCGGTTGGCAGCATCACTTTGACATCAGACAGTTCTCTGAGGAAAGACGAGTTTCTGAAGTTTTGTGGTTTAACGGAGTTGGAATAATGTGTAACGGTGACCCGGTTCCGGGATGTTTGGTAAATCTGGATCATTCGCCTGATTTCAACACATCAGTCACTGAAGCGTCACGGTTCTAGACGCTGACGTTTGAGTCAAAGAAGACTTTCAGTAAACATGAGCTTTTAGAAATTGCTAATGCTAATGCTAACATTTTGCAGAGTTGACTGAACTTAACAGGAGAACTGAGTGAGAAATACTGGAACCGGATTTCTGCCAGAAGGAGAACTGAAACGTTATGAGAGAACATTTCTTTAAAGCTGGTGTCCGGAGTTTCCGTTCGTTTCCAATGTATGTATCATTTTTTAACAGAGCTTCAATGTGTCAGTCTGGTTCCATACTATAATATAATATTAGCATAAAGCAATATAAATAGTGCTGTCATGCGATCAAAAAAATAACACTTTCAGTGTGTTTCGTTAAAGAAATTCAAAAGAAGAAAAAGTTTAAGTACATCCCAGCAAACCTATTCAGCCTGGTGCACTATTCAAAAATGCAGTACAAAGATTGATAGAACAAATCTGAAATAAAATAAGGCTGAGTTTAAAAGATCCACTGAAGCAAACTGAATTCAAAACGAATACTAAAACTAACTTAATACAGCAATTTACAATGAATACTACTAGTACAACATGCCTCTAAAAGAGACAACAGTTCCATTCACATTGAATTGCCACTTAAGTGTGCTATAATTAATCTTAGATTAATTTTTTTAGTGCACTAATTTGCAGTGTAATTAATTAATCTAATTAATGCACTAAAATGACAGCCCTAAATATAAACATTTATTTATGAGCCCTGTCTTCGTCTCATAGACCCCATGTTATCCGAAAAAGTGCCGGTAAGCTTCAGCCAATAGATTTCGAGCTTCCTCATTCTCGTGTTGTCAATCAAAGTGTGGAGCAGCCAGAGAGCACGGCCGCTCGCCCAGCAGAGGAGAGTTAGCTCCGCAGCAGATATATCCACTGTCTGCTGAACATCCACCGTAAACAGCTCAACATGGAGGATGCTGCAGGACTCAGAGGCTCTCATTTTCACCCGACGGATAATAGCGTGCACAATTAAAGGGGCGTGGCTTGGTCGCTCATGAAAGCAGAGGGAGGGCGGGACCTGAGACGTTGGATTAAAAAAAAACCTCTCTCTTTCAAAACTCCGGACACGAGCTTTAAGGAGCATCAAGACCACCTAACCCAAGACCAGGACCAAGGCTGGAGCGTCCCAAGACCAAGACAAGGACCAAGACCAGAGCATCTCAAGACCAAGACTAGAGCATCCCAAGACCAAGATTAGAGTTTCCCAGGACCAAGACTAGAGTATTCCAAGACCAAGATAAGGACCATGACAAGACAATGATTTTTTTAAGGGTCCTAGACTAAGTCATGATCGAGAAGTCTACAATTTGGTCCTCCTTCTGGTCTCAATCTACCATCAGATTACTGTTCTGTTTTGGACTTGGTGTCCCCCTTGCTCCTGTCCAGAGTGTCTCCTGTCCCGTGTCCTCCAGAGACCTGGTCCTGGATAAACTGTGTGTGTTTCAGTTCTGGAGGTGGAGCTGACCAGACTGCTGGACAAACAAGGAGCAAACCTGTTCGACATTCTGAACCCGGAACTTCTGCCCCGGGATGTGAGTGGCCCCGCCCTCTCATTAGCATGTTAGCTGTTAGCATGATGACATTGGTGAACACCCCCTCCCCCCATCCCCCTTTCAGGGCTTTGTGCTGATCCAGATGGACTTTGGGTTCCCTCATCACCTCCTGGTGGAGTTCCTGAAGAAAACACTGCAGTAGCAGAACCTGATCCGGTCCACGGTTCGATACATGGAGACAGATGAAACTCTGCTTCTGGTCCTGGTCCTGGTCCTGGCCCTGGTCTCGGTCCTGGTCCTGGTGTCAGTCCACATCCTCCTGGTCTATCTGCCGTTGCCATGGAAACGGACATTACTTTCAGAACGTTGTCGTGTAAACAGGGTCTTAAATGTTCCAGGTTCACGACTCATCCTGGACTGGAACACAAACCAGAACGGGGTCCAGCGGTGTTAGAGCTCAAACCAGAACCAGAACCAGAAGCACAGGTTGAAATAACCTGCGGTTTGATTCTCTTTAGTCTGTTTTAGAGTTTTTGATGCAAAAATCTAAATTTGCCTCAATTAAGATGAAAAGATAAAAACATGAAAGTTTATTCTCGCTTGTTAAAACTGAGAAACATTTGATGACATTTATTTTCTGTTGATTATTTATTTAGTGGCCTCAGTAACAAAATATAAAGTCAGAATTTCGGATCCGGATCAATCAGTTCGGTTCTGCTGCAGGTTAGATTGAATGCCTTCTTTCAGATCAATCACTTCTTCTTTAATTAGAATATTTTGTGTTTTTATTGCTTCTTTGTTGTTTTTAATTGGCTGAATCTTGTGACCTGGAGATTTGTGTGTCGAAGCGTCGGATTGTTTCCTCTCGTTCTGTCTGGAAGACGTTCTTCACGTGACAATAAAAACACTGAGATGGACTTGTCCACTCCTTTCCTCGTCTGTCCTCTGAACCGGGGATGAAGCTGAGCGGCCTCCAGGGGGCGCTGCGTGGCTGCAGCCGGGGCAGGGGGGGCTGGAAAATACCCAGAATGCAACAGCTGCAGTTTCAAGGCCGCTTCAGCTTGTTTCACACCAGAAGGTTCAGATCGTGACGGGAGTCGATTCCTGGAGGCTCGTCTGGATCTGAGTGGCAATCTGGATCATTTCACGATCTATTGACCTGATCCAGAATGATCCACTGACCCGATCCAGAGTGATCTATTGACCTGATCCAGAGTGATCCACTGACCTGATCCAGAATGATCCACTGACCCGATCCAGAGTGATCTATTGACCTGATCCAAAGTGATGCATTGACTGGATCCAAAGCGATATATTGACCCAGTCCAGAGTGATCTGTTGACCTGATCCAACATGATCTATTGAACCACTCCAGAGTGATCCACTGACCAGATTCCAAGTGATCTATTAGACTAATCCAGAGTAATATATTGAGCCGATCCAGAGTGATCTTCTCTCTACAGTGGCCTTGGTGTTCTTGTCACTGACAGAAAATGACTTCAATGAAACAGAGACTTGTGTCCGAGTGTTTCAGTGTTCCACTGCCTTTCAGCAGGACGTTGTTTCTGTGTGTCCCAGTGTCTCGTGTCTCAGTGTGTTTCATCGTGTTGTAGAGTCTCAGTGTGTCTCGGTGTGTCTCAGTGTCTCGTTGTGTTTCAGTGTGTTGTTGTGTCTCGTTGTGTGTCGTTGTTGTTCACACTCGCAGAGCAGCTCGCTGCATCACTTCACTGTAAACAGCAGAAACTCCCAGCTGAGCCTTTGTGTTGACATTCCTCTGGTCTGCATTCTTACCGTGGCCTCGGCCCCAGTGTGTGTGTGTGTGTGTGTGTGTGTGTGTGTGTGTGTGTGTGTGTGTGTGTGTGTGTCTGTGTGTGGTGGGAACCAAGGCCGCTCTGCAGGACTCTGGACCTCCTCCTTGCGTCTCAGCCAAATGTCTCTCAGTGGAGGTCGAAGACATTCTCAATTCAATTCAATTCAATTCGATTCAGCTTTATTTATGAAGAGCCAGTTACAACACGGTGGTTTCAGACACTTTACAGAGAAACCCAACAGATCCACATGAGCAGCATGAGCCACTGTGGAAAGGAAAAACTCCCTTTTAACAGGAAGAACCCTGCAGAACCAGGCTCGGAGGAGAACCCTGCAGAACCAGGCTCAGAGGAGAACCCTGCAGAACCAGGCTCAGAGGAGGAGAACCCTGCAGAACCAGGCTCAGAGGAGAACCCTGCAGAACCAGGCTCAGAGGAGAACCCTGCAGAACCAGGCTCAGAGGTGGAGAACCCTGCAGAACCAGGCTCGGAGGAGAACCCTGCAGAACCAGGCTCAGAGGAGAACCCTGCAGAACCAGGCTCAGAGGTGGTCTTCCTGCTGTCCCGGTTGGGGTGAGGGGACAGAGAGAGAAGGAGACAGGACAGACAGGTTCTTGTATCTACATACAGTTCATATATAAACTCAGGGTACAGAGGCTACAGGAGGAACAGTCATCAGTGACATGTAGCAATACAATGAAATTACAGCAGTACAATGAAATTACATTGAAACAAGAGAAGGAGCAGAGCTGGGAGCCGGTTCCACATGGTAGAACCCGGGGTTCAGTAAACCCTACACCCACTGGGTCCGGGTTCCTCCATTAATCAGTGGAGCAGCTGTTTTGTTTGATGCTCAGTTAGAATTCACCCATTGGATCCAGGCTGTCTCAGTGGATCAGCTGATTGATGTTCTGTCTGCGATCCCTCAAGACCGGCTCTAGTCCACCTCAGAGACAGGATCTTGGTCCAGGGTTCTGGTGTTCTGACTTTTTGGTCTCCCACAGTGGAAAGAGAGAGAGAGGGCGAGAGACCATTTTATTTCCATTGAAGTGGACACAGGTTCACAGATTTATAAAACAAATCCACGACTCATTTTCCCAACATCACCTTACAGAACAGTTACATAATATTATATATTATTATTATTATTATTATATATATATTTTATCACATTTAAACCGGGAGTTGGTCCTGGTCTGGTGTTGGGGTTACTGTGCCTGGGTCCTCTGGTCACGGCGGGCCTGGGGGTCTCCACACTTTGGTGTGCGGTTTTCCTTGGTCTGACGGGGTTGGGGTCCGGGCGCTGGAGCCCCATGTATCAATGACCCTCGCTTTCTCCTGGTGTGGGCGCCTCACTGGTAGTGTTTTCCCAAGATGCTCAGTGCCATGCCATGTCTCCTGTGTTCTGTGCAACATAATGGGAGAGTGTGTGCGTGTGTGTGTGCGTGTGTGTGTGTGTGTGTGTGTGTGTACTTGTACAGCTATATGTTGGGAGGACGTTTTGTGAGGACATTGGGTTTTTAACCTTACAAGTGAGGACAATTTTTGGAAAGTGAGGACATTTTTACCAGTCCTCACTATTTGACAGACCTTTTTTGGCCTTTTTGAGGGTTAAGACTTGATTTTTGGTTTAGGGTTACAATTGGGTGCAGGTTAGGTTTAGGGTATGGGTTAGGGTTAGGCATTCATTTTTGATGGTTAGGGTGAGGGGCTGGAAATGCATTATGTTAATGAATGTCCTCACAACATATAGTGTGTGTGTGTGTGTGTGTGTGTGTGTGTGTGTGTGTGTGTGTGTGTGTGTGTGTGTGTGTGCGTGTGCATGTGTATGTGTGTGCATGCATGCGCGTGTTTTGCATAATGTTTGTTGGTGCGGTTTTTATTTAATTCTTCTGGTTTTTATGTCTGTTTTTAATGTTCAGCACTTTGTGTTATTTTTATAAATATGAAAAGTGCTATATGAAATAAAATTGGATTTGATTTGATTAGTTGAGAGAGAGAGAGAGAGAGAGAGAGAGAGAGAGAGAGAGAGAGAGAGCAGGCGCGACCCCGAGCTGTAAGCTTTATTGAACAGAGAGGTCTTCATCCTGGTCTTACAGCAGAGACTGAGTCAGCCTCCCTTACAGACTCTGGGAGCTGGTTCCACATAGCAGGACCCTGATAGCTAAAGGCTCGACCTCCTGTTCTACTGTTAGAGAACCAGGAACCTCCAGCAGACCAGCACTCTGAGAAGGAAGCGTTCTCCTGGGACAGTCTGGGACTAACAGCTGTTTAAGATCTGATGGTTCCTGGTTGTTCAGGGCTTTATAGGTTCAGAGGAGGATTTTGAATTCTATTCTAGATTTAACAGGAAGCAGTGAAGGGAAGCTGATATTGGGCTGATATGATCTCTCCTACTGGTTCTTGTGAGAACTCTTGCTGCAGCGTTTTGAACCAGTTGGAGACTTTTTAGGCAGTTATTGGTTCCTGATAACAGGAGCTCCAGTAGTCTACTCTGGAGGAACAGATGATGGATTCATTTCTCAGCATGGCTTTGAGTCAGCATGTTCCTGATTTTAGAAATATTACCAGGTGAAAGAAGGAGGTCCTGCAGACCTGTCTAATGTGGGAGTTAAAGGTCAGAGGTCACTCCCAGGTTCCTCACAGTGTTACTGGGAGTTAAAGCAACACCGTCTAGGGTCAGCATTTGATTAGATCATTTTTCTCTCAGGTGTTTTGGGCCAAATAAAATAAAGTCTGTTTTATCTGAATTTAGAAGGAGAAAATTCAGACTCATCCAGGTTTTTATGTCATTAAGACAAACTTCTAGTTTGACCAGCTGATCGGTGTCGTCTGGTTTCAGGTGTAGGTAGATCTGTGGATCATCCGCATAACAGTTGAAGTTAACGGAGTGTTTCCTGATGATGTTCCTACAGGAACCATGTATAATGTGAAGAGTATAGGTCCTAAAACAGAACCCTGTGGGACTCCATGTTTAACTTTGATCCGGGATGAAGAGTCGTCATTAACATGAACAAAGTGGAACCTGTCTGTTAAATATGATGGAAACCAGTTTAATGTTGAACCTTTAATCCCAACAGTATATTCTAGTCTCTGTAGTAGAATATCATGATTAACAGTGTGGAATGCAGCACTGAGGTCTAACAGGACCAGAACAGAGACCAGAACAGAGACCAGAACAGAGACCAGTCCTCCATCTGAGGCTGTGAGGAGATCATTAGTGACTTTTACCACAGCTGTCTCTGTACTGTGATGAGCTCTGAAACCTGATTGAAAAGACTCAAATTTGTGGCTCCATCGATCTGGAGAGATCATGGGGGGGGGTTGTGCCGTGGGTTTTCAGTCAGGGAGCTGCAGCGCCGGGCGTGGTTGTAGAAGCCAATACGGGATCCGCAGATCCTGCTCAGCCACTGCAGATGAACTCTTCGCAGTGTGGTGGGATGTCATTGGTTTCCGCTGTCTGCGGAGTCTCTTCTCCCCCCAGCGGGTGTCTCGTCTCTCTTCTGCTTTTCTGATGACATCCTGGGTGGAGGTCCGCCAATCAGAGCATTCGGACGCAGCTGACTCCAGGTCAGAGGGGTTGAAGCCTCCAGCTTTGAGGTCACGCTTGCAGACGTCCTTGAACCTGAGAGCTGGGCGTCCCTTTGACCTGTTTCCAGTGGCCAGTTCCCCGTACAGTAGGTCTTTTGGGATGCGGCCGTTGTTCATTCGGGTGACTAGCCAAGGCATCGCGAGCATCTCTGGG
This sequence comes from Salarias fasciatus, assembly GCF_902148845.1. Lineage (NCBI taxonomy): Eukaryota > Metazoa > Chordata > Actinopteri > Blenniiformes > Blenniidae > Salarias > Salarias fasciatus. The sequence continues at coordinate 31,763,040 of NC_043751.1, forward strand.
TCAGGATGGCAAACATACTGGGAACTTCAGCCGACGTTCCTGACAGGAGTAGAGGGTCTAGAGGGTCCATGTTTCGCTGCTGTATAGGAGAGTGCTCAGTACGCAGGCCTGGTAAACTCTTATCTTGGTGTTGGTGGTTAGCATGGAGTTGTCCCAGACACGCTTCGCCAGGCGGGCCGATGTGGTCGCCGATGTTAACGCTGGGAGCACCACTGACATCCTGGCCCATGACCTCAGTCTGTTTAAGGCTGACGGTGAGGCCAAACTCAGAGCAGGTCTCAGCAAATCAATTTATGAGACGCTGGAGTGCTTCCTCAGTGTGGGCGTCAAGACCAGCATCATCAGCAGAGAGCAGCTCCCTGATGAGAACGATACGCACCTTGGTCTTTGCTCTGAGGCGTGCCAGGTTAAACCTCGTGTCCGGAGTTTTGAACGAGAGAGGTTTTTTTTTTAATCCAACGTCTCAGGTCCCGCCCTCCCTCTGCTTTCATGAGCGACCAAGCCACGCCCCTTTAATTGTGCACGCGAATTATCTGTCGGGTGAAAATGAGAGCCTCTGAGTCCTGCAGCATCCTCCATGTTCAGCTGTTTCCGGTGGATGTTCAGCAGACAGTGGATATATCTGCTGTAGCTAACTCTCCTCTGCTGGGCGAGCGGCCGTGCTCTCTGGCTGCTCCACACTTTGATTGACAGCACGAGAATGAGGAAGCTCGAAATCTATTGGCTGACGCTGACCGGCGCTTTTTTGAATAACATGGGGGTCTATGAGACGAAGGCGGGGCTCATAAATTAATTTTTATATTGCTTTATCCTAATATTATATTGTAGCATCGAACCAGACTGACACATTTAAGCTCTGTTGAAAAATGATTCAGACGTTGGAAACGAACAGAAACTCCAGACACCAGCTTTAAAGAAGCTTCCGTCGCTCCTGGTGTGGAGGAAGACGCTGTCTTCAGAGTCCTTGAATGCGTAGTGCAGGAGCATGGAGAAAAAGATGCCAAAAAGGGTTGGAGCAGGGACACAGCCCTGCTTCACACCATTCTTGATCGGAAAAGGGTCTGAGGATGATCCCCCGAACTGGACGACGCCGTACATGTCCTGATGGAACGACTTGATCATGCTCTAAAGCTTGGGGGGGCATCAGGTTCGCTGGAGGAGAGCAAACAGTCCGTCCCTGCTGACCAAGTCAAAAGCCTTGGTCAGGTCGACGAAGGCCAAATATAGGGGTTGTCTCTGCTCCCGGCACTTCTCTTGCAACTGTCTCACAGAGAACGCCATATCTGTATTTGACCTGGCTGCTCTGAATCCACACTGCGCCTCTGGATGTACACGCTCGGCCAGCAGCTGGAATCTGTTGAGGACGATGCGGGCAAAGGCTTTGCCAGCTGTGCTTAGGAGTGAGATGCCACGGTGGTTGTTACAATCGCTCCGCTCCCACTTGCTTTTATAGAGGGTGATAATTTTGGTATCACTGATTGAAAAGACTCTAATAGGTCATTGTTATACAAATGGTCGCTAAGCTGACTTCAACAGCTTTCTCTAGGATTTTAGAAATAAAGGGAAGGTTGGGTATTGGTCTGCAACTTGTTAGAACACCTGGATCAAGGGTGGCTTTTTGAGGAGAGGTTTAATCACGGTAACCTTAAAGGCCTGTGGAACATAGCCTGTTACTAAGGATAAGTTGATCTGATCTAATATTGATGTACTGATCAGGGGGAAAATGTCTGTAAACAGTGTGGTTGGGATTGGATCTAATGTGCAAGTTGTAGGTTTAGATGAGGAACTCAGAGAGTTCAACAGGATGGAAGCTCAGCAGCTGTGAGTCAGGTTCTACTGACAGGTCTGAGGATGTGTTCGGTTGGTCTGGGACCACTTTGGGGAGAGTGCTTTCAGTTTGATCTCTAATAGTTCTGATTTTGTCATTAAAGAAGTTCATAAACCATTGCTGCTTCAGGCTGAGGGGATCTGAGGCTCATCAGAGCTGGGACTTCCTGTCAGCCTGGCTCTGGGGCTGTTCTGGTTTCTTCTATTCAAGATGAATAGTAGGCAGGTCCAGCTTTACGTTAAGTTTTTTTATAAGTTAACAGACTATCTTGCCAAGCAGTACGAAATACTTCTAGTTGGGTTAGATGCCATTTCCTCTCTAGTTTTCCAGCTGATCTTTTTAATGTTTGCAGTTGTTTGTTGGACCATGGAGCTCGTCTCCTGAGGGGTCATGTGATTAACTTCAGGGGAGCAGCTGAGTCCAGAGTGGAGCAGAGTGAAGCTGCTGCTTCATCTACGACTAAATCACCCTGAGTGGGGCTGATACTGCTGCTAATGCTAATGCTAATGCTGATACTGCTGTCCACTGGGCCAACAGATGGAGTGAAGTTAATATTGATGGATCATTTCCTTGAATTTGGTCACATTATCCTCTGACAGACATCTTCTAAGTTTAAGTTTTTCCCAGGTACTTTAAAACCAGCTAATGTAAACTCAAATGATAACAGGAAGTGATCAGACAGTACAGGGTTGTGGGGAAAAACTGTTAATTGGTCAATATCAATACCGTCGGTGAGAACAAGGTGGAGGGTGTGATTAAAGTGGTGAGTAGGTTTATTCACCTTCTGTGAAAAACAAACTGTATCAAGTAGTGAAGTGAAAGCAGTGTTAAGGCTGTCGGTGTCGACATCTACATGAATATTAAAGTCTAAACTACAATGATTTGATCTGAGCTGAAGACTAAACTGGAGAGAAAGTCTGAACTTTCAGAGTGTGGAGCGGGGGGGGGGGGGATACACTCCAGCCAGCAGGACTGGCTTCTGTGTTTTCCAACTGGAGTTAGTGAGATTCAGAGTGAGACTTTCAAAAGTTTTATGCTTAGTTTCAGTTCCAGGACTAATTAGAAGTTTAGAGTTCTAGATGGACGCTGCTCCACCGCCTCGGCCAGATTCTGGGGAATATGATAGTTGACATGTTGCTTCATTTAAACTGAGATGTTCATCCTTCCTGAGCCAGGTTTCAGTGAGGTTTAATAAATCTAAATTATGATCAGTTATTAGGTCACCAATAAGCAGGATTTGGAGGAGAGGGATCGGATATTTAACAGTCCACATTTGACTATTGTTGGTTTTTGTTCTGCTGCAGGTTTAGTTTTAATTTTGATTAGGTTTTTAAGATTCACTCCTCTCCTCTGGTGAAGGTGCTGTCTGCTGGAGATAGTACCAGACAGAGGGGTGTGTGAAGAGTGGGCGGGGCTTACCGTTAGTCAGTCAGCTGGACTGACAGCTGGAGACGTCTGGACTGCTGGATGTTACCTGACAGGATGGAGTTTCCAGCCTCTGGGATGTAATCCATCGTGACGGTAGAGAGCAGGGCGGTTCCAGAAGAGGTTGAAGTTGTCAATGAAGTGAAGGTTGTGAGCTGAGCAGGATTGTTGAAGCCAGGTGTTCAAGCTGAGGAGCCTGGAGAAGCGCTCAGCACCCCGGAAGAGCGTTGGCAGGGGGCTGCTGATGGAAATCATTTTCCCTGAACTTTGCAGAAGACTGAAAAGCTCCTTAAAATGCTCTCTGGTGAGCTCGGAGTGTCGCCGCGTCGTGTCGTTGGACCCGATGTGAACAATCACCCGGCGAACGGAGGAGGGGCGGACCGGAGGAGCTCTGGAAGTTTATCCAGGATGGTGGGGACGGTGGCGCCGGGAAAACACCGTGTGATGGCGTTAAAGAAGCGAACATTCCGCACGATGCTGGCGCCGATGATGAGTGATGTCGGGGGGAAGAGAGGCCGAGGCGGGGGCGGGGCGGCGATACACGTGGACACGTGGGTGTCCTGGGCCGGGGAGCGCTCTGCCGGCGTGGCGGTGCCGCTGGCAGCAGCCTCGTCACTGGGGCGGCGTTCCCGGGTCTCCCTGTGGCGGCGTTCCCGGGTCTCCCCGGGTCTCCCTGTGGCGGCGTTCCCGGGTCTCCCTGGGGCGGCGTTCCCGGGTCTCCCTGTGGCGGCGTTCCCGGATCTCCCTGTGGCGGCGTTCCCGGGTCTACCTGTGGCGGCGTTCCCGGGTCTCCCTGGGGCGGCGTTCCCGGGTCTCCCTGGGGCGGCGTTCCCGGGTCTCCCTGTGGCAGTGTTCCCGGGTCTCCCTGTGGCGGCGTTCCCGGATCTCCCTGTGGCGGCGTTCCCGGGTCTACCTGTGGCGGCGTTCCCGGGTCTCCCTGGGGCGGCGTTTCCGGGTCTCCCTGGGGCGGCAGTGGATCCCGGAATGCCTCCGCACTGCCTCCATAATCAGCCTCCGGCGCCCGGGATGATTGCCGCTTCTTCGGGATCGGCGGGACACGCTCCAGCTCCAGGGCCGCGGCGGAGCGGCGAGGCTGGGGCCCAGCAGGACGGAGGACCGTAGCGGCGTCAGGCGGCTTGGTTTCCGGTTTGTTAAGATCCTGGCGGCGGGCCGTGGATCCACCGGTAGCAGCCGCAGCAGACCGCGGGCCTTCATCATCCGCCGTGTCGTCGCCGTCGTGCTGCGTCAGGGCGAGGCGGCGGTTGGAGAGGAGTAGTGGAGGTGAAGCCGCGGTGGGCCGAGGCTCGTGGCCTCGCACTACCACCTCAGCCCAGGAGCGGTGCTCCGGTGTGGAGCAGGAAGGAGCGCAGGGTGCCGAGGCGGCGGCGGCCATTAATGACGATATCACCATAGATTGGTCGATCGTCAACGTCCGAGCCTTCTCCAGCAGGTCGTCCTTCTTCCTGAGCTCATTCCACAGCCGGCGGACGTCTTCTCTCAGGTCGGCGATGATCCTCTCCGCCTTAGCGGCCGGGCGGTAGGGGCGAGGTTCGAGGAGCAGCAGCGCGGCCATTGCTCAGTCAGTCTGAAGCCAGGTTGATACTCTCACGACTTTTTGCCACGATGCTGTCGTGGCGAGGCGTGCCAATCTGAAGTCACGAACCGGCAGGCTCCCGCACTGCTCATGACCACTTAACGACCAGTTCACGATCAGTTCACGACCAGTTCACGATCAGTTCACAATCAGTTCACGATCAGTTCACGACCAGTTCACGACCACTTAACGACCAGTTCACGACCAGTTCACGATCAGTTCACGACCAGTTCACGATCAGTTCACGACCACTTAACGACCAGTTCACGATCAGTTCACGATCAGTTCACGACCAGTTCACGATCAGTTCACGACCACTTAACGACCAGTTCACGACCAGTTCACGACCAGTTCACGATCAGTTCACGACCAGTTCACGACCACTTAACGACCAGTTCACGACCAGTTCACGATCAGTTCACGACCACTTAACGACCAGTTCACGACCAGTTCACGATCAGTTCACGATCAGTTCACGACCACTTAACGACCACTTAACGACCAGTTCACGACCAGTTCACGATCAGTTCACGACCAGTTCACGACCACTTAACGACCAGTTCACGACCAGTTCACGATCAGTTCACGACCACTTAACGACCAGTTCACGACCAGTTCACGACCAGTTCACGATCAGTTCACGACCACTTAACGACCAGTTCACGACCAGTTCACAATCAGTTCACGACCAGTTCACGACCAGTTCACGACCACTTAACGACCAGTTCACGACCAGTTCACGACCAGTTCACGATCAGTTCATGACCACTTAACGACCAGTTCACGATCAGTTCACGATCAGTTCACGACCAGTTCACGACCACTTAACGACCAGTTCACGGACAGTTGGCGCACAGTTCATGGACACTTCACGAATGCGCCCGTCAATGTCGCGAACTGGCACGACGCATTCACGCATAGCTTGCTCATAGTTTGCGAGCTTCCCGCATTGGCATGACGAGGTTGCGCGCGCAATTCCGCACATCATATACGATGTGCCCCAGCCCCAGGTCATTGTTGGATTTGCTGTGGAACAGACAACATGCTGAATGCCAGAGACACCGTCACTGCCTGTACCTGCAGCTGCTCTGTGTGGAGGAGCAGCAGAACAGGGCGGCCTGGGGCCCCGAGCTGCAGGGGGCCCCGAGCTGCAGGAGGCCCCGAGCTGCAGGGGGCCCCGAGCTGCAGGAGGCCCCGAGCTGCAGGGGGCCCCGAGCTGCAGGGGGCCCCGAGCTGCAGGGGGCCCCGACGGACGTCTGACATCAGTTCATTTCAATAAGAAATTAAAGGCGCTACACTTGATGCTGCAACGACAGTGTGTCAAAAATCCCCCGCATGGGGCCCTTTTCCGGGTCCTCGCCGGTGACCACGACTGGCAGCGTCCTCCCAGCATTCACGAGGCGTTCACGGCCCATTCGTGATATTTTGTCGTGACCAAAATTTGGAACATTTCAAAATTCTCGTCCCAACATAGCACGCAGTCCCGAAGGGTTTACACACACTTCACTTTGCGACTTGATTCGTGGCAATGCGTGCCACAGAATCGTGCAAGTGTAAACCTGGCTTGAGACTCAACGTGTCTCCTCTTCCTGTCCTGCAGCTCTAGACCTGAAACTCTGGACCTGGAGGTCTGGCTACAGCTCTACACCTGCAGCTCTACACCTGCAGCTCTACACCTGCAGCTCTGGACCTGCAGCTCTGGAACTGAAGCTCTGGACCTGTACAGACATGAAGGAGGTGAATGGCCAGCGGTCCGAAGAGGGTGAGGAAGAAAGAAAGTGACAACTCTCCCCCCCCCACCACACACACACACACACACACACACACACACACACACACACACACCCACCACCACCATCACCATGATCAACTGCTGCCCCTTCCCCCAGTTTGAACTGGAAGTAATGAGTTTGCATTCCTTTCTGTCTCAGACACAACCATAAACACACACACACACACACACACACACACACACACACACACACACACACACACACACACACGCAGACACACACACACGGATTGGCTGTTATCGTTGTTGAAAATAAGAAACAACTTGTTGAAGTCATTCAGGAAAACGCGGCGGTGTCACGGTGTGGAGGAATATTAGAGTCTGATCATTAAGTCAGCAGCTTTCAGTCCGACTGATCGACTGGACGGAGACAGGAGACGCAGAACGTTCTAGAAAAAACACCTCTTCATGGTACTGCTGGCTGTAGAATCAGGACAATGTCCATTATGACCACATCAGGAATACAGATGCTCTGTAATCTGGTGTCAGAGGAGGAAGATGCTCTGAACACAGTAGCAGACTCAGCGGTGGCTTTTCGTCACTGATCAATCAGACCAGAGTTTAAACCCGACCTGTGGAGGAACCGCCAGCCGCTGTTTTCTCCTCCTGTCCCCAGGAGACCAGCCCTTTAATTTGGCCTTGGAGACGTTCTGGTGCAGAACCGGGTTCCTCCCCCCCCCCCCCCGCCCCTGAGGAGGCGTGGCGGCCTGCTGGATCGGGTTACGTCAGCGTCCTGATAAAGTGATGCTGCGCTGCGTTAGTGCTGGATCTGATCCAGAGTCTGCAGTCCCCCGCTGGACGCTGGACGCCGCGGCGCTGGCATCCAGCGGCGGACTGCAGTGGGCTGAGGACAGCCGGCCGCCGGGACAGGATGAAACAGTGAGTCCTGTCTGCGTCCTCCTCCGTCCCCCTCCGTCTCCATTAGCTGATGAGGACGGCGAGCCGAGTCAGCACAAAGTCAAGATAGAAACCGAGTCGTAAATCTGCTGCAGAGCCGAACCGGCCTGGGCCCACCTCCGCCTCCAGCCCATCCTACTCTACTCTACTCTACTCTACTCTACTCTACTCTACTTTAATTAACTTTACTCTACTCTACTTTTCAGTATCCATGTGAATCTAATTCATTGTTCATAATAAAGTCGTGTCATCAGAAAACAGAATAATGAGTAATGATTAACTTCACTCCTGCTCTGATGTGAGGTTTATTGAACTCTTACATCACCGTACATAATGAATGAATGAATGAATGAATGAATGAATGAATGACCTTCAAACCTATGAGGAAATATTCAGAACCAGACAAAAATACTGTATTATTATTCTAATGTGTCTCTTTGCGGTCCTGCTGTGTCTCTTGGTGTCTCTTTGCGGTCCTGCTGTGTCTCTTGGTGTCTCTTTGCGGTCCTGCTGTGTCTCTTGGTGTCTCTTTGCGGTCCTGCCGTGTCTCTTGGTGTCTCTTTGTGGTCCTGCTGTGTCTCTTGGTGTCTCTTTGCGGTCCTGTGTCTCTTGGTGTCTCTTTGCGGTCCTGCTGTATCTCTTGGTGTCTCTTTGCGGTCCTGCTGTGTCTCTTGGTGTCTCTTTGCGGTCCTGCTGTGTCTCTTGGTGTCTCTTTGTGGTCCTGCTGTGTCTCTTGGTGTCTCTTTGTGGACCTGCTGTGTCTCTTGGTGTCTCTTTGTGGTCCTGTATCTCTTGGTGTCTCTTTGTGGTCCTGCTGTGTCTCTTGGTGTCTCTTTGCGGTCCTGCTGTGTCTTGGTGTCTCTTTGCGGTCCTGCTGTGTCTCTTGGTGTCTCTTTGCGGTCCTGCTGTGTCTCTTGGTGTCTCTTTGCGGTCCTGTGTCTCTTGGTGTCTCTTTGCGGTCCTGTGTCTCTTGGTGTCTCTTCGTGGTCTCGCTGCGGGTCCTCAGAGGGCGTTTTCTTTTTTCCCGGCGGTCCGTGAAGGCGTCGTAGGGTTTGTTGTGGTCCTCGCGGGGCTGTGTCCGGGCCAGCCAATCAGAGCGGAGCTGGGGGGGCTGCGTGATGCGTCACGTGACCGTCCTCCTCTTTAAGTTATCCGCACGTCCCGCACGCAGCGTTCATTCTGCCAGCGCGAGACTACAGCCGCTGTCTCCGAGTGTCTCCGAGTGTCTCCGACCGCCTCCGACCGCCAGCCGCTGTCCCCGCCTGTCCCCGCCTGTCCCCGCCCGCCTCCCGTCGCGCAGCCTCGCCTCTCCGGAGCGTCCTCAGCATCCCTCCGCCTCGCGCACCCCCGCCCCCCCGGAGGAGCGTCCCTGCTGTCCCTGCTGTCCCTGCTGTCCCTGCTGTCCCCGCTGTCCCCCCGGCCGCCTGCAGCATGAAGACCAAATTCATCAACGGGGTGTCCAACTCCCCGTCCATGTCCCTGGGGCTGCTGGTGACGGAGAACGCCCTGCAGGTGCAGCCCGCCGCCCGGGTGGAGGAGGAGGCGGAGGACGGGGGGGTCCGGGACCGGGACCAGGACCGGCCCGACCCGGACACCCGGCTCCAGGCCTTCCTGTGGTGCCGGGAGTTCCTGCACGGAGCCTGGAGACAGCTGTCCCCGGAGGACTTCCACATCTCCGTCATCAGGTAGGAACACCGTGTCCGGGCTGGAGGACGTCTGTCTGGAACTGTCTCCATCCGCCCGCTGTCCTCCCCTGTCCCTCCCCTGTCCTCCTCCTGTCCCCCTGTCCTCCTCCGGTCCCCCTCTCCTCCCCCTGTCCTCCTGTCCCTCCGTCCCCCTGTCCTCTTGTCCCCCTGTCCTCCGTCCCTCTGTCCCCCTGTCCTCCTGTCCCCCTGTCCCTCCCTCCCTCTGTCCTCCCCCTGTCTCCCTGTCCCCCCCTGTCCCTCTGTCCTCCCCCTGTCCTCCTGTCTCCCTGTCCTCCTGTCCCTCCGTCCCTCTGTCCCCCCGTCCTCCCCCTGTCCTCCTGTCCCTCCGTCCCTCTGTCCCCCTGTCCTCCTGTCCCTCCGTCCCTCTGTCCTCCTGTCCCCCTGTCCCCCTGTCCCCTGTCCCCCTGTCCCCTGTCCTCCCAGCAGGGAGACGTTCTGACCTGAGTGGTTTTTAGCTCTCAGTCATATTTTACACTGAATCGAGCAGAGCAGGACCGAAGACACAGGACGAGGGACATGAAGAGACACAGAATGTCCCTGAAGAGACGATAAAGAGACAAAATGACCTGAAAGACGTAAATGAGGACAAACAGATGATAAATGACGACAAGACGACAAAAAACGACCACAAATCACAACGACACAAAACCAGGAAAACGAGAGAAAAGAGAAGATTCAACTCAGGGACAGAGACAGACAGAGGGACAGAGACAGACAGAGGGACAGGGACAGAGACAGACAGAGGGACAGAGACAGACAGAGGGACAGAGACAGAGGGACAGAGACAGAGGGACAGAGACAGACAGAGGGACAGAGACAGAGGGACAGAGAAAGACAGGGGGACTTCTGGTCCTCCTCACTGTCTTCGTCTCCTCAGTCTTCTCTGCTTTGGTTTGATTGTCTGAAATTCATCCATTCATCCATCCAGTCACCACAGAGACATAAAATGACAACAAGGAGACAAAATGTCCAGAGACGGACGACGAACAGCAGAGACAAGACCGCAGGTCGTGATGGACCAGGGACACAGAGACACAGAGAGACACACAGAGACTCCAGAGGACGATGTGGACGCTGCTGGAGCCGGACGAGACGGAGGACAGCAGGACAGCAGCGAGACTTACTGTGAAGAGACGTGTGGTTCGTCCATGAAGTCCACTCTGTAACCTGTGTGTGTGTGTGTGTGTGTGTGTGTGTGTGTGTTTGTGTGTGTGTGTGTCCTCCAGGGGGGGTCTCAGTAACAGGCTGTTCCTCTGCAGCCTCCCTCCCTCCGTCCGTCCCGTGGGGGACGAGCCCAGGAGCGTCCTGCTGCGTCTCTACGGCGCCATCCTGCAGGTGGGGGCCGCCGCGCACAGCTCTGCTTTATTTACCCCGAATGCCCCCAGACACCCCCAGATACCCCCAGGTACCCCCCCACTCCAAACCACACTACCCAAAACACTCCAAACACCCCCAATACCCCCAGATACCCCCCTAACACCCCCCCACTCCAAACCACACCCCCACCCCATCCCAACCCCCCCATACCCCCCCATACCCCCAACCCCAACACTCCCAACCCCCCCCCCATACCCCCCCCCCCCCAAAAAAAAAAAATATCAATGATTAAGTAAACCACGGTACAGTCTGCGGTCCCCCCACTGTGCCCCCCCCCCCCCAGCTGGTAGACATGTTGCTGTCCAGATAAAAGACGTTTCCTGTTTATGGGGGGGGTTATTGTCTTTTATCTGTGGGGGGTGACGTGGACCGGCGGTCCAGAGTCCAGGATGCCGGCTCATCTTCAAACAGCTGATTAGACTCAGTCCAGGAACCGGCCTGTCCGTCCTCACAGAGTCCACATCAGTCCCCGGTCAACCCAGAACCTCACAGCACAAGGACCGGGACAGGGGACAGGCTGGGGGGGCAGGCTGGGGGGGGACAGGCTGCAGCTGGACGCCGTCCGTCTCATCCTGACTGTTTTCCAGCAGGACGGTCTGAGTTTGACCCTCATGAGACGAGAACCGGGTCCACTAATGGACGCCCGAGACTTTATGACCAGAGACGCTGAGAGAGCACAGCGTCGCCACGGCGACCGGCGGAACGTCCGATCGTTGGATCGGAGAGCCGAGACGTCCGAGTCGCTAATGATTAAACCGGCGGACGCGTCTCCGGGGGACGGAGGAACGAGAGGACGGAGGACGGAGGACGGACCAGGTGGCTGAGCCAACCAAGAGCAGACGAAAGAAAAAACAAAAATCCTGTTAATGTGTTTTATTGAAGGACGGCGAGGACGAGTCAGCGGCCGCTGTCACAGCCCCGCCCACTGGCCTCTGAGCCCGCCTGAGCCCGCCTGAACCCGCCTGAGCCCGCCTGAGCCCGCCTGAGCCCGCCTGAACCCACCTGAGCCCGCCTGAGCCCGCCTGAACCCGCCTGAGCCCGCCTGAACCCGCCTGAACCCGCCTGAACCTGCCTGAGCCCGCCTGAACCCACCTGAGCCCGCCTGAACCCGCCTGAGCCCCCTAACCCCCGGCTCCTCGTGGCATGGTAAAGGGCTCTCCAGACCCGGGTCACCGTGGTGATCTCCGCGATGATGTCGCCATAGCGTGGCTATGTTAGCACGCCGTTAGCACGCTAGCTGTCTCTGGGCACAGTGAGATTTCCTTCATGGAGACGACCCGGGTCCGGCAGGACGGCGAGACCAGAGAGCTCCTCCTGGTCCGGGGACGAGGACACTCGATCCGCTCCATCGCTCACCTCACTGTGCGCCGTCTGGTGATGATGTCATCAACGTGGGACACCATCAGCGTGGGAAAACGCAGCCTGCAGACGGTGGGACCAGGACCCGGGTCTGCAGGCGGTGGGACCAGGACCCGGGCCTGCAGGCGGTGGGACCGGGACCCGGGTCTGCAGGCGGTGGGATCAGGACCCGGGTCTGCAGGCAGTAGGACCAGGACCCGGGTCTGCAGGCGGTGGGATCAGGACCCGGGTCTGCAGGCAGTAGGACCAGGACCCGGGTCTGCAGGCTGTTGGCAGGTCGTCCCGATAGTTCCAGGGTGAAGGTGTCTCTGGCTCCGGCGTCTGGTCTGGTTAAACTGTCCTGGCTTCCCTCCCAGAGTCCCAGTGTCCACTGTGGAGTCCAGCCCCCCTCCTCTGACCCCCCCGACTCCTCCAGACCCCTCTGAACCGGAGCGCTGTAGTCCTCCGGGTCAATCAGCCAGTTGCTTCAGGTTTGCGTTGACGAGCCGCTCGGGGACGCTCCGGATGGCCACTGGAGGCGCTGTGTGGGGCGGGCGTTGAGGATGGGCGTGGCTCCGGGTCCAGACCCCCCCCCATGCTGGGCCCGTGCTGATGGACAGTGTCCTCTGCTCTCGTTGGTAGATGTCCTGCCGCAGAGGCCCGTCCCCACAGGCAGACAGGGACAGGCGCTGCCAAGTAAGTACCTGAGGACCAGTGAGACCTGGTGGTGTGTGTCCCCGCCTCGGACCCTCGCCGAGGTCGCCCGGGGTCACCCGGGGTCGCTGGGGTGTCGGGCAGCGGGAGGGGTTGAACTCTGCTCTGGTTAGCGCTGCACGGCCGAGTTGCGTAACGCCATCGATCCCTGACCCGCTGCGCTCCCATACTGCTGTTTGTCTGCTGCTCTCTGATCGGTAACCGTTACATCACCTCCCCTCACGTCACATGACATCACGTCACATGACATCACGTCACATGACATCACGTCACATGACATCACGTCACATGACATCACGTCTTCCTGCTCGCCCGGCACCGCCAGTCCTGGATCCAAGCCTGCAGACCCAGAGACGTCTGGAAACGGCACGTCAGCTCGGCGGGCGGTTCGATTCCTGCAGCCAGCACAGCAGCATGTTTTCCAACGCAAGTGCTGGTTAGCTAACGGCTGGGCTAGCTAGGTCGCTCCGTGCTGAATCATGCTACCGCAGGTTAGCTAACGGCTGGGCTAGCTAGGTCGCTCCATGCTGAATCATGCTAGCGCAGGTTAGCTAACGGCTGGGCTAGCTAGGTCGCTCCATGCTGAATCATGCTAGCGCAGGTTAGCTAACGGCTGGGCTAGCTAGCTGTCACAGCTGAGCAGCGTCTGCTTCCTCCGTGCTGAAAACGGCACTGATGTAAAAAGTGACAAAGCAACGGAAACGTCCAGTCTGTCCGGTGGAGAACGTCCAGCGTTCCCCTGTGATCCGTCCCAGCTCAGTTCATCTGAGAACGCGGCTCATGCCGTCTGCAGGCGCTGACCTACTAACCTGCTCCCTCTGCGCTGGGTCATGTGACTGTGACCTTTGACCCCGGCTGAGCTCATCCGCCACTTTGACTCGTCCAGGTTGTTCCCTGAAGACGCCGTCGTTCAGCCTCCGGGCCATCTGCTGCCTTTCTAATCCTCCTGAGCAGCTCTGTAGCTCTGCAGCTCTGCAGCTCTGTAGCTCTGTAGCTCTGTAGCTCTGTAGCTGTCTGTCGCTCTCTGTCGCTCTGCAGCTCTGTAGATTTAAGTGTTTGGTTTTTTTAGAGAGCAGTTGTCTAAAAGGTCTTTCGTTAAAAAAAGAAAAAAAAATGAAAAAGTAGAATCAACAACAATTGAATGAAGTGCTGATCGGTAGAACTGAAACCCTGACCTGGACCCCTGATCCTGGTCCATACTGCCCTGATCCTGATCCTGATCCTGATCCTGGTCCTGGTCCTGGTCCTGGTCCTGGTCCTGGTCCAGTGCTCATGCCAGCAGTGGTCTTATGGAGTCTCATGACTCCAGGCGGGACGTTTGAGATCAGACTGGGAACCAAACCGTGTTCTCCATTTATCTGTGGAACATTTCACTCGGTGGCTCTTTTTAAAACATGTCAGACCAGAAGCAGTTTGTTCCGTCTGGTTCTAGAAGAGACCCTGCTGCTGGTCCTGGTCCTGGAGGAGACCCTGCTGCTGGTCCTGGTCCTGGAGGAGACCCTGCTGCTGGTCCTGGTCCTGGAGGAGACCCTGCTGCTGGTCCTGGTCCTGGAGGAGACCCTGCTGCTGCTTACATAAGGCCTGATCTGCCAGGATCCACTGCAGCGTAATCACCTTGACACACATGCAGGCGGCAGATGGCCCGGGGCTGCAGCAGGGTGTTCCACTGCACCACACGCCCACTTCCCTGACCTACTTCTGCCCGGTGGCTCCAGCTGCTTCAACAGGGATTCAAACCGGGGTCCCTCATGTTCACGTTCTGATGCGACACGTTCAAAAACCCCCGGAGTGTCGGGAATCGAACCGGCCGCCGGTCACTGTGACGGTCTGCCCTCTGCACACGACCGTCCAGGCGTTCTGCACGCGCTCAGTAGATCTGCAGTGGAACCCGGAGCGCCCTCGGGTGAAGAGGCACGTTGTGGCGTGTCGGGTGGGGACCAGGGTTCGAATCCCGCCCCTGGCAGGAAGAGCGTCCCGCTGTGAGAACTCACTGGGACCGCTAGCTGCTGTGCAAGCTAGCACTAGCATATAGACGCTGAGTAGGCTAGCACTAGTGTTTAGCCGCTGAGTGAGCTAGCAGTAGCATAGACGCTGAGTAAGCTAGCGCTAGCATATAGCCGCTGAGCAAGCTAGCACTAGCATATAGCTGCGAGCATCCCCCACAGCATTCTCATTGGCTGTATATAAAGGTGGGCGGGGCTAACGTGGCGTCGTCTCCATACTGAACACTGTAAAGCAGATTGAATGTGATTGGTCCAGCGTGTCACATGACGCATCACCTGGACCAGAGGAGGAGCTGTGATTGGCTGATTGGATTGTTCTGTGTTCTCCAGTGCTCCAGCGTTAATGTTCTAATGCAGTGTTCTGCGTGTTCTAGTGGAGCAGCAGGAGAACTTCCTGGTTTTAAAAATGTGAAAATGAGAAACGATGAAGTTGAACCTTCAGTTCTGCTGACCGACCTTTGACCTGCTGAAGATCATCGTGTCACTGAGCTTCTGATTGATCCCGGAGCGGTGGATCACCTGGTTGATCCCGGACCAGTGGATCACTTGGTTGATCCCAGAGTGGTTGATCCCGGAGCGGTGGATCACCTGGTTGATCCCGGAGCGGTGGATCACCTGGTTGATCCCGGAGCGGTGGATCACCTGGTTGATCCCGGAGCGGTGGATCACCTGGTTGATCCCGGAGCGGTGGATCACCTGGTTGATCCCGGAGCGGTGGATCACCTGGTGGTCCACCAGCATGGCGGACGAGTCATTGGGCTGGAGCTCCGCCTCCAGGAGGCGTTCCGGGACTCGTTAGCGGTCGGACTCTGTTAGCTTTGTTGCTAACTGGTGGCCTCCGGCCCGTTTCTTCATCGCTCATCTTTCTCCTCCCAGCGTCACTCGTCACGCCGCCGCTCGCCGCTCGCCGCCGTCCCTGTTCTCCGTTCTGTGGCTCCAGAAGCTCCACAGCTGCAGCCAAGACTCCCTGATTTAATCCCACTCTGGTGGCGTAGACCTGGAGACTAACCCCCCCAGCTCCTGGCGCCCCCTGCTGGCTCTCTGGCGTTACAACCCTGGACGTGTCTGAATGAGCTGTTTTTGTTTCACGTGAACGGAGAGCAGAGAACAGAGGAGGATGGACGACTGTCAGTCTGACTGGAGGAGAAGAAGAAAGACGAGATAGAAAGATCAGTGGCTACGCAACCAGCTAACCTGAATTCAGGGAAGATGCTCTATAACCTGCTGTCAGAGGAGGAAGATGCTCTATAACCTGGATGTTAGCTCTTGCTAAAGGAAGCTATTTACACCAGAGCTGTTGGAAAGAGGCGCTAACTACCTGCTCAGCATGCTAATGCTAATCTTCTGTCAGTGTGGATGGAGGCTAACGCTAATGTTGCTATGAGGAGCGTGGCGACGGAACCGAGCTGCTCTGGAAAGGGCCAATGCTAATGCTAATGCTAGCCATTAGCCAGAGGCAGCTGCTCTGTTCCCCTCTGTCTTCAGTATGTGATTAATGCTAATGCCGGTCATTAGCCAGAGTTGCTAATGCTACATGACACTTGTCCTCATGTGTGTGTGTGTGTGTGTGTGTGTGTGTGTGTGTGTGTGTGTGCGCAGGGCGCTGAAGCCATGGTTCTGGAGAGCGTCATGTTTGCCATCCTGGCAGAGCGGGAGCTGGGACCGAAGCTCTACGGCATTTTCCCTCAGGGCCGCCTGGAGCAGTACGTGCCGGTGAGTCGCCGCGCCGCCGCGGCTGCCCTGCAGGGGGCAGCGGTGTTCACTCTTCTTCGTTGGTGCCCTCAGAGCCGGAAGCTGGAAACCGGCGAGCTGAGCGACCGCGGCATCTCGGCCGAGGTGGCCCAGAAGATGGCCCGCTTCCACGGCATGAGGATGCCCTTCAACAAGGAGCCGCGCTGGCTGTTCGGGACCATGGACAAGTGAGCGCCGGGCCGGACCCCCCAGACCCCCAGACCCTCAGACCCCCCCCACCCCTGGTCTCCACTGACCCTGAGCTCTATCTGGACTCGCTTCGAGGCCGTTGGTGTTTGTGTTGCTCGGTGTGTGACGGTGTAGTCTGGCAGCCTGAACCCTGCTCTGCGGTTCTAGAGAGAACCCTGCTCTGCGGTTCTGCTCTGCGGTTCTAGAGAGAACCCTGCTCTGCGGTTCTAGAGAGAACCCTGCTCTATGGTTCTAGAGAGAACCCTGCTCTGCGGTTCTAGAGAGAACCCTGCTCTGTGGTTCTAGAGAGAACCCTGCTCTGCGGTTCTAGAGAGAACCCTGCTCTGCGGTTCCTCAGTATCTTGTTCTTTCAGGACTGAAGGGTCTGACAGTTTCTCAGGATTTGAGGATTATGTAACATGTTTTTGAGAGAACAGGGTGAGGTAACAGTAACTGTCTCTCCCCTGCCCCCCTCCACCCCCCTAAACACCACCTGCATCTCTACACCCCCCCCCCCCCCCCCAACCCTCACCTCCACCCCCCTGCAGGTATCTGGACCAGGTCCTGAAGCTGACCTTCACCAGGGAGTCTCACCGTCGCCGCTTCAACCGTCTGCTGAGCCTCGACCTCCCCCAGGAGCTGGAGCTGCTCAAGTAGGGACACACACACACACACACACACACACACGCACACACGCAGCAGCAGGGTACTACACACACGTGACAGAGACTTGGAAAGCCTCCAGCTGTTATGTAACAGTGTGTAGGTCGGGTCTCATTCTGGGTTTTTTCCACTGAAAATCCTCAAACTGCTCTCACACGCTGTTTTCTGCTCTGCTCGCTTCCTGATCCCAGACTCTGGGTCTGAGACTCTGGGTCCGACACCCCGGTTCAGACACTCTAGGTCTCCGGTTCCGAGACTCTGGGTCCGACCTTCCGGGTCTCCAGTTCTGACCCTCCTCCAGCTGATTAAAGTTTCCCCTTCGTCTCAGAATCACCACCAGGAACAGGGTTAGCGTTAGCCTCACCACCAGGAACAGGGTTAGCGTTAGCCTCACCACCAGGAACAGGGTTAGCGTTAGCCTCACCATCGGGACTAGGTGGTTTCTGTCTCCATGGAAACGGGTCGAAGTGCAACTCCTCTAAACTCAGTGGTTCTCCTCTCTTTCCAGGGCTCTGCTGGACTCCACTCACTCTCCGGTGGTTTTCTGCCACAACGACTGTCAGGAAGGTAAACGTCAGGCGGCGGCTCAGCGTCCAGGTGTTGTTTTCTCTTCCTGTGGTTCTCACGTTGTTCCCTGCCGCTGCGTTCAGGGAACATCCTGCTGCTGAAGGGTCGACAGAACTCCGACAAGCAGAAGCTGATGCTGATCGACTTCGAGTACAGCAGCTACAACTACAGGTAGGCTACAGTCAGACACAGCTACAACTACAGGTAGGCTACAGTCAGACACAGCTACAACTACAGGTAGGATACAGTCTGACACAGTTACAACTACAGGTAGGCTACAGTCAGACACAGCTACAGCTACAGGTAGGCTACAGTCAGACACAGCTACAACTACAGGTAGGATACAGTCTGACACAGTTACAACTACAGGTAGGCTACAGTCAGACACAGCTACAGCTACAGGTAGGCTACAGTCAGACACAGCTACAGCTACAGGTAGGCTACAGTCAGACACAGTTACAGCTACAGGTAGGCTACAGTCAGACACAGTTACAGCTACAGGTAGGCTACAGTCAGACACAGCTACAACTACAGGTAGGCTACAGTCAGACACAGTTACAACTACAGGTAGGCTACAGTCAGACACAGTTACAACTACAGGTAGGCTACAGTCAGACACAGTTACAACTACAGGGCGGCTACAGTGACCTTGAGACCAGGGAGCTGGCCAACCAGCTCCGGTAACGCCAGAGAGGAGGAGAGTCCAGCCCCTCAGGGGGGGTCGGGTTCCAGAGTCCAGGTCCTCTGGGGGGGTCGGGTTCCAGAGTCCAGGTCCTCTGGGGGGGTCAGGTTCCAGAGTCCAGCCCCTCAGGGGGGGTCGGGTTCCAGAGTCCAGGTCCTCTGGGGGGGTCGGGTTCCAGAGTCCAGGTCCTCTGGGGGGGTCGGGTTCCAGAGTCCAGGTCCTCGGGGGGGGTCGGGTTCCAGAGTCCAGGCCCTCAGGGGGGGTCGGGTTCCAGAGTCCAGGCTGTGTAGAGGTGAACCGGACTACATCTGTCCGGTTCCTCTCGGCCTCCCTCAGAGGCTCAGGCTCGTCCCCCCAGCGAGGAGACAGTCCAGGTCCCTGGAGCCGGTCTCTGTGTCTGAGGATCGGGTCTTCGGGCCCCCTGCTGTCGGCTGACACCCGGTCCACATTGGACCTGGACCCTAAGGTTCCCTCGATGGGTGGTGGGTCCGCTGCAGGGTGAGGAGGCCCACATGGCCCCTTCACGCTGAGCCCGGCTGGACCCCCTAAGCAAAAACCCGACCCAGGTAGAGGAGGAAGATGCCTGGTGGGTCTCTGGGGTACTAGCCTTGCTCCCTGGTTCCTGGTGGTTCCTGGTGGTTCCTGGTGGTTCTAGCCTTGCTCTCTGTTCTCCAGGGGCTTCGACATCGGGAACCATTTCTGCGAGTGGATCTACGACTACAACTGTGACCACTTCCCCTTCTTCAAGGTCGACGCCCACAACTACCCCTCCAAGGCCCAGCAGGTAGGGGGGGTGGGGGGCGGGGTCCGGTCCACTCCCGACAGGCTCCCTGATGACCTCTGACCTCTGCTGTGCCTCAGCTCCACTTCCTGGAGAGCTACCTGCGAGAGGCCGAGCCGGGCTGGGACGGCCTGGGGGACGAGGAGCGGGACAGGAGGAAGGAGGACCTGATCCTGGAGGTCAACAGGTCAGGGCCGCCGGGGGGGAGGGGCCAGGGGAGGAGGAGGGGCCAGGGAGGCTGGGGGAGGGGGAGGGGCCGGGGGAGGGGGAGGGGCCAGGGAGGCTGGGGGAGGGGCCAGGGGAGGGGGAGGGGCCAGGGAGGCTGGGGGAGGGGGAGGGGCCAGGGAGGCTGGGGGAGGGGGAGGGGCCAGAGGAGGAGGAGGGGCCAGGGAGGCTGGGGGAGGGGCCAGGGAGGCTGGGGGAGGGGGAGGGGCCAGAGGAGGAGGAGGGGCCAGGGAGGCTGGGGGAGGGGCCAGGGGAGGGGGAGGAGCCAGGGAGGCTGGGGGAGGGGGAGGGGCCAGAGGAGGAGGAGGGGCCAGGTAGGCTGGGGGAGGGGGAGTGGCCAGGGAGGCTGGGGGAGGGGCAGGAAGACGGCGTCCTTCACGTCCCTCATGTCGTCCTCAGGTTCGCTCTGGCGTCTCACTTCTTCTGGGGACTCTGGTCTCTGATCCAGGCTCAGCTGTCCACCATCAAGTTCGGATACCTGGTGAGGAGCTTCATCCTCCTCCTCCTCCTCCTCATCTTCCCTCGTCTTCCTCCTCCTCCTCCTCCTCCTCCTCCTCCTCCTCCTCCTCCTCCTCATCTTCATCTTCCCTCCTCTTCCTCTTCCTGTTTCAGCCTCAACAGGAGGAGCTTCTCATCATTTCTTCTACTTCTTGACTTGTGTGTGTGTGTGTGTGTGTGTGTGTGTGTGTGTGTGTGTGTGTGTGTGTGTGTAGGAGTACGCTCAGGCCCGCTTCGACGCCTACTTCCAGCAGAAGAAGACGTGGGCCGTCTAGACGAGCCGCACGGCGAGAAGAAGTTCCTTTAGAGACGAGTCGGGTGGAGGCGGGGGGTGGAGGAGGCCACGCCCTCCGTCCCCCCTCCGCCCGTCCCCCCCCGCCGGCGGAGCTTCGCCACAGCGAACCTGGAAGCCTCCATCACGGCGCCTCCGCCATGCTAACGTTCCCGCGCCATGCTAACCTCCATCGCTGCTCCAGGTTCGCTCCACCTGCCGAGGGTGGAGCCTTCAGACCCCTCCCCCACCGGAACCCTCCGGGAGGGCGGGGTGAGCCGTTAGCATTAGCATTAGCGGGAAGATGGCGGCCGTCTGGTCGCTGAAGCTCTGCGGATTTAAAGAGTCGCGTTCGGGGAAAACATCCTCCTGCCCGGTTCTGGTCCTGGTCCTGGTCCTGGTTCCGGTTCTGGTTCCGGTTCTGGTTCTGGTTATGACTGGAGTCCAGTGTCCCTTCAAGAACCGCTCCACTCCTCCTCCGTCACGCTCGGACTTTTATTGTGAAAGGCTGCGGTCTGCGGCGGTCCCGGTTCTAGACCCCGGTCCCGGTCCCGGTCCCGGTTCCGGGTGTTCCTGTTGATCTCGGCCAGTTGAAACTCTCGTCTGTCCTTTTTACAGCCGCGGCTGATTGTTGTTTTTTCATCTTCATGTTTTTCTAAAAAGCTTTAATTCAGTTTTAATCCGTTCTTCTGTGTTTTATCTCTGTTTGGAAACATTCCACCTTTAGAGCTTCTGTTGAAGGATCGATAATCTATAAACCAACTCACGTGCACCCTCCCAACGTGCACGCTCTTAACATGCACGGTGACGTCATTGTACCGTCAGAATGTGAAACTTCTCTGTTGATGTGAAACGCTGTAGTTAGTTCAATCTCACTGCTGTCATGTAATCTAATGCTGACACACACACACACACACACACACACACACACCGCTGTATTCACTGCTTCGCTCAAATAAAGCTTCTGAAACGGAGGAAATGTTTCTGCCGTTTATTCGTCTGATCGATGTTTCAACAGCAAACAGAACTTTTTAAAGGAGGCAAAACGGATGAAACTGCGAAAATTTCACAACTATCAAAAAAAAAAAAAATAAAATAAAATAATATTAATAATGAGGAGGGATCGAATCCCCGTGGCTCCAGAGCACATCGGCAGCTCTGGACCTGGAGCTGCTGGGTCGTTGTTCCTGAACCGGATCAGTAAAGCTGGACTGAAGGACAGGAGCTGTGGGTGGAGCGCCCCCTGCTGGTGGAAACTCATCATACATGTTCTTTTTCTTCACACTGAAGCTTTACTGACACCGCCCGCGTGAAGCTTTATAAATGTAATGTTTTATTTATTATGATTTATTTATTTTTAATTAATATTAATTTGTATATTGAATGTTAATGTGACCGTTTAAAAATGGTCACATTAATTAATTCACCTTAAAATCCCTTATAAATGTCATAAGGGAGAAAAAAAGCTAAAATCCTCTGATATGATCTGATCTGGTATCATCTGTATCTCATGATTATTGTTATAATTTCCTTTTAGTTCACTTTATTGATCTTCTCTTATTTTATGTTTCCCCTCAGTGTTGCCTGTAGGTCCATCCTTCCAGTGGGGGGCGCTCGATGTCCGCTCGTCACTTAAATCGACTTAATAAAACCAATCGAAGAGCTTTAAGTGTTCAGAAACAAGCCCTCGCTGTGTTACAGATGAAATCATCTCTATTCAGACGAGATTTTTCTAATCGAGATGAAAAGAAACTTCAGATTTCCCGCAGTGGGGTTAAGCTCCGCCCGGCTGCGCGACGCCGCCAAACAAACCGCGGAGCCGGACGTCGCACGCTGGTGACGCCATCGACTGGCGCATACAACAACAACAAGGCGCAGCTGTCCGGAGCTAGCAGGCTGACCGGCCTTTCCGCGTCGTTTCTGCCCCCCTCTCTGCTGCCTGTGGGGACTTTCTGGCTCCGGATGAACCGGGGCGGACCTCGGACCCTCCGGAGCCGCGCTGGAAGCGGATTAAACCCCGGGATGTTCGGTCTGATGCCGGTCAGCGCCGCGGCGCGCTGAACCGGACTCAGCTCCTCCAGGGAAGGTAAACAGTCTCTCTGGCTTTCAGCGATGCTAAAACTCTCGTGACCCGCAAGACCGGAGGACAGCAGGACCGGAGGACCGGAGGACAGCAGGACCGGAGGACAGCAGGACCGGAGGACAGCAGGACCGGAGGACCGCAGGACCGGAGGACCGGAGGACAGCAGGACCGGAGGACAGCAGGACCGGAGGACAGCAGGATAGCAGGACCGGAGGACAGCAGGACCGGAGGACCGGAGGACAGCAGGACCGGAGGACAGCAGGACCGGAGGACCGGAAGACCGTAGGACAGCAGGACCGGAGGACAGCAGGACCGGAGGACAGCAGGACCGGAGGACAGCAGGACCGGAGGACCGGAGGACAGCAGGACCGGAGGACAGCAGGACCGGAGGACGGATCAGAGGTCTGGAGCCTGGTCTGGTCCAGGTTTCAGCCTCTGCCCCTCAGAGGAGCTCCGGACCGCGGATCGTCCAGACCGGGGTTAGATCTGGTCCAGCTGATGTCTGTGTCTCAGGGGAAGCTTGGGACGGAGACAGAACCTGGACCGGAGACGTCTCCATGTCTCTGCAGGTTGAAGCTCAAGCTGTTTGTTTTTTCACGTTTTGAGGGTTTTTGGCTCAAAGGAACTTCGTCCAGATTGTTTGATTCTGAAGCTGCTGCTTCCTGAAAGACCAGGTCCATCAGAGGGACAGCCCCAGAGAGCAGGACAGACCGGGACACAAGAGGACAGATGAGGACAGCTTTAGGACCACGCCACCCCAGAGGAAGGTCCTGCTGTCTTCCTGCTGAGGCTGTAGAGTGAAGGACGAGTGTCTCCGTGTCTCGGCTGTGCAGTCCTCCGTCTGTCCCGTCCCTCTTCATCCTGCTGTCTGTCTTCCTGTTTCAGTCCTCTGACGGCTCGGCGGGTTGATGGCGAAGCCGGACCACGAGACGCCCCGGCGGAGACGGTGAGCGGTGTCCTCGTCCCCCGGCGGAGACGGTGAGCGGTGTCCTCGTCCCCCGGCGGAGACGCTGAGCGGTGTCCTCGTCCCCCGGCGGAGACGCTGAGCGGTGTCCTCGTCCCCCGGCGGAGACGCTGAGCGGTGTCCTCGTCCCCCGGCCGCCGCCATGCCGGCGCCGCCGCCGGAGGACATCTTCCCGTTCGAGCGCCTTCCGGCGGAGTGCCGGCTGCACGTCCTGTCCTTCCTGGACGAGGAGGACAAGTGCCGCTGCGCCCTGGTGTGCCTGTCCTGGAGCCGCCTGGTTCGATCCCGCCGGCTGTGGCGCGAGGCGGACTACCGGCGCCGGCCCGGCCCGCCGGCCCGCCGGGGCCTGCTGGTGTCCGGGGGGGAGTTCCGGCGCTGGAGGACCTGGGTCCGGCGCTACACCCGGCACCTGGTCTGGCGCCGGGCCGGCCTGCGCCGCCTCCGGGCCAGCTTCGACCTGGCGGACCGGCGCCACGGCTGGGCCGCGCTGCTGGGACGCCTGCTGGACTCCGTCCACTGCCGGGACCTCCGGGTCCTGGACCTGGACTGGACCTTCACCCTGCTGGAGCCGCTGGACCTGCTGGAGGACGGGGACGGAGATGAGGACGGAGATGAGGACGGAGATGAGGACGGAGATGAGGACGAGGACGGGTCCCCGTCTGGAGCCGGGTCCAGCTCGCACCAGGACAGAATCACCAAGGTGGACCAGGTCAGAACCGCTCAGACCCAGACCTCATGAAGGACTGGTTCTGTCTCTGGTTCTGGTTCTGGTTCTGACTCTGCCCCCCCTCCCCCCAGGTGTCCAGCTTCCAGGCCCTGCTGTCCCGGCTGACCCGGACCTGTCCCCGGATCTCTCAGGTGGTCCTGCCGTTCGACTGGTCGGTCCGGTCCGTGTCCCTGCTGACCCGGTTCCAGCGGCTGCGGGTTCTGGAGCTGCGGTCGTTCTGGGTGTTCCGGGGCGTGGCGCCGGCGGCGCTGCAGACGCTGGCGGCGGCGCTGCCGGACCTGCGGTCCCTGACGCTGCAGGTCCTGGTCCCGCTGGGGAGCCTGGGCGTGACCTACAGCCTGG
Organism: Salarias fasciatus; assembly: GCF_902148845.1. Lineage (NCBI taxonomy): Eukaryota > Metazoa > Chordata > Actinopteri > Blenniiformes > Blenniidae > Salarias > Salarias fasciatus. Next base: position 31,787,437 of record NC_043751.1, read on the forward strand.
AGTCCCGGTCCCTGGAGTTCCTGGACGTGTCCCCCAGCCGGGGCCTGGTCTGGTCCCGGTTCCGGCTGCCCGCCCTGCTGGAGCTCCGGGCCAGGAGGGCGGTCCGCGGCGTCACGCTGGACCGCCGCGCCCGGCTGCGCATCCAGAGCCGCTGGCCCTGCCTGGACCGGGTCCTGCGGGACGGCGCCCCCCGTCTGCAGGTCCTCAACGGCGAGCGGCTGTCCCCCACCTGGGGGGACCGGGGGGACCAGGGGGACGGCCGGCTCGGCGCCGTCCTGGACCAGTGCTGCTACTGCCCGGACCACCTGGACAGCTGGCTCTGGTAGGACCGGGTCCGAGACCAGGTCCAGGATCGGGACCGGGACCCTCGGCTCTGTCAGACTCAGCAGGAAGCCCACGTTGCCGTAGGAACCGGGTTTCAGGCCCAGGACGGACTCGGTTCTCCTGCAGGAAGCTGCTGTTGCCGTGGAAACGGGGGTCGTTCTCCGAGCTTCTGTTTCCGGTTTGACTTCTTTCCTCCCGGTTCCGACCGAAGCGACTCGTCGGAGAACTCGGCAGTGGAACGTGTTGAGTTTGAGAACGTCGGTTCTAACGGACAGAACTGTGTCTGAAGAGGAACGTGCGTCGTTTCATAGTTTAGTCTTTAGAACCGGTCGGTTCTTCTGGAAAAGTTTTTAATTCTCTAAATATTAAAACTTGACGAAGAACGTTGAGTCTCAGTGTTTGATTCTGCTGAACGATCAGCCTGTTCCTGGAGAACCAGGAGAACCTGGAGAACCGGGAGAACGATCAGCCTGTTCCTGGAGAACCTGGAGATTCAGGCACTTTATACGTTTCAGACCTTTGAAGTTTTTTGTTCGGAACATTCTGGTTGTTTGTGAAATGTTCTAAGTTTTCACGTTCCGGTGAATCATCTGCGAGCGTTGTCTCCTGGACCAGAATCCCTCGGAGGGAAGTTCTGCGGTGAGGTTCTCTCTGAGCTGCAGCAGTGACGCCTGTTCGGTTCCTCCGGACTGTTCTATGCAGATGACTGTTGAGTTTCAGTTGAGTTCCGGAGGACCTCCAGAGGTCAGAATGTTTCCGTGTCCTTGGGGTCAGAGGTCACCGATCGGGTTGTGAGTTCGACTCCATTCCTCCGTTAGCGTGTTTGAGTTAAAGGGGCTGTATCCTGCTGTTTTAGCTCGTCCAAACCCTAGAAATGGCATTAACGTGGTCATAGTTTATTTTTGGCGCAAAGGAAAAGTCATTTTGTGTGAAATAAAAGATTTTCTGGGGCTAATTCTGAAACCCGGAAGAGAAAACGCTCCGTTTCACTGAATCCCGCCTCTCCCCCTGTGGACTTTGACTGACAGCTATTCAACCAATCAGAGCTTCAAAACAAATACGCTGGTTAGCTTTAGCTCTTTAGCTCGAGCTTCTCTACACGCAAAAACGTCTTTTCCTGTTAGAAACTTACCAAGCGCAGACCCTCCAGACCCTTCAGACCCTTCAGACCCTTCAGACCCTTCAGACCCTTCAGACCCTTCAGACCCTCCAGAACCTCCAGAACCTCCAGACCCTCCAGAACCTCCAGGGGGGGGGGGGGGGGGGGGCTCAGGGCTCAGGGGAGCCATCTTCTCCGTGTGACGTCAACGTGGGAAACAGAGCGTTTTCACGGTGGGAGGGGCTGCCTCTCTGAGCAGCACAACAAGGAGGAAAGCTCAAACATGCAGGCACAGGAAAAAAACGCTTTGGGGTGTTTTTGGTGAGAACATGACTATATAACAAGGTTAAAACATACAAAAAGTGAATTTTGCGTGATACAGCCCCGTTAAAGCTTTTCCTTTAATCTGAAAGTCGGACTTCCTGAGGAACCGAACGGTGACGCCTCGTCTCCTGAGACGGTCCTCGGAGTGGACAGATGGTCGCCGCGACTGAAGACCTGACGAACCAAACTGAAGGTGAGGACGCCGCGGGGCTCAGACAGGAAGTGACGTGAGAGTCAGACCCCTGCTGGGTTCTCTCCAGTTCTCTGCTTGTTTGAGCTCAGAAGAATTACTGAACCACCGGAGAGTCCCGCAGGTCCCGAAACCCCAACGAGACAGGAAGCCACCCCGACGGGACAGGAAGCCACCCCGATGGGACAGGAAGCCACCCCGACGAGACAGGAAGCCACCCCGACAGGACAGGAAGCCACCCCGACGGGACAGGAAGCCACCCCGACGGGACAGGAAGACACCCCGACGAGACAGGAAGCCACCCCGACGAGACAGGAAGCCACCCCGACGGGACAGGAAGCCACCCCGACGGGACAGGAAGCCACCCCGACGAGACAGGAAGCCACCCCGACGGGACAGGAAGACACCCCGACGGGACAGGAAGACACCCCGACGAGACAGGAAGCCACCCCGACGAGACAGGAAGCCACCCCGACGGGACAGGAAGACACCCCGACGAGACAGGAAGCCACCCCGACGAGACAGGAAGCCACCCCGACGGGACAGGAAGCCACCCCGACGGGACAGGAAGCCACCCCGACGAGACAGGAAGCCACCCCGACGGGACAGGAAGCCACCCCGACGGGACAGGAAGCCACCCCGACGGGACAGGAAGCCACCCCGACGGGACAGGAAGCCACCCCGACGAGACAGGAAGCCACCCCGACGAGACTGGAAGCCACCCCGACGGGAAAGGAAGCCACCCCGACGGGACAGGAAGCCACCCCGACGGGACAGGAAGCCACCCCGACGGGACAGGAAGCCACCCCGACGAGACAGGAAGCCACCCCGACGGGACAGGAAGCCACCCCGACGAGACAGGAAGCCACCCCGACGGGACAGGAAGCCATCCCGACGGGACAGGAAGCCACCCCGATGGGACAGGAAGTGACTTCATCAAGAAAAAGGACAGGAGGGACACACCTGGAGGACAGTCACCCACATTCTCCTTAAGGCCTTGGTCCCCCTGGTGACCTGGTCCACTTGGTGACCTGGACCGATGGAGAACCCGGCTCGCTGTTCGTTAAAGGGGGTTCAGGCACAAAAAGCTGCAGTGAAGCCTGCATTCCGAGGAGAACCGAGGAGAAGATGCAGACATCACGGGACAGACTGACTGTCCTCAGCTCCACTGGAACTTGGACTGAGTTCCCTCAGTGTTCTCATGTTCTGTGTCAGAACACAACAGAACCACATCCTGTTCTCCAGCTGGTTATTTTGTTGTTGTCAGTGTTTGTCTGCTCGTTCTTTAGGGAACACAGCCGGGAGGAAAAGGTTCTTCTTCTGTGCTGATTGCTGTCTGGACTCCTGAAGGCCAGCAGGGGGCGGTGTTCCACCAGGGCCAGGGAATCAGAACAGGAGAACGTGGTCTCTGGTTCCTCCTGGTTGTTGAGAGAAACAAGGAGCAGAACCTGAAACGTTCTGCCCTCAGAAACTTGAAGTTCTAAAGTCGGTCCAGTCTAGACTGAGCGGAACCTGAAGAGACTGAAGACCCCAGAGGAACCAGCTGATCCGGTCTGTGATCAGAACACGGTGATGGTTCCATTGCCCCCCTGAGCGCCGCGCCGTGCCGGTTCCACCTGGCCAGCAGAGGGCGCTCTGCTCCCACCAGAACCCTCATGGGTCTGGTTCTGTCTCTGGAACCGGATCCTACTGCGGCGGCGTCCAAAGTAAAGAGGGTCAGAATGTCTCCGAGACCAGTCTTCTGGCCGGTTCTGGACCCAGTGGCCTGGTGCCATCCTGGGTTCTGGACTCAGGTCTGGCAGCCTAGTTCTGACCCAGTTCTGGACACAGACCTGTTGGTTTGGACTCAGGCCTGGTGGTCTGGTGCCATGCCAGGTTCTGGACTCTGGCCTGGTGGTCTGGCTCTGACCCGGTTCTGGCCTGGGCCCGGCTGGTCCCTGTGGACGGACGCTCCTCCTCCTCTTCCTCTCTTGTTCTCTGGGAGGGTGTGAGGACCGGAGAACTTGAGTAAACCGGCTCCAGATGTTGGACCGCGGTGGGACTTGTTGAGCGCGGGCGTGAGCATGAGCGTGCGCGTGGCCTCGTGCACGCCCCTGCTCTTTGCTCCCTGCTGAGTTAATGCCTCACCCGCTGAGGCCCCGCCCCCTTCCCGAGGACTTATAGAGCGTCCGGAGTGGGACAGAGGCAGACGCGTCCCTGCTCAGACCCGGCGCCATGTCCCAGAAGTCCCGGGTGTCCAAAGTGTTCGCCGCGGCCTTCGTGGTCCTGACAGTCTTGGTCATCGGGGCCCTGGTCACCATGGTGGTCTTCATCCACCGGGACATCGGCTCCCTGAACGCCACGGCCCTGCCCCCCGGCGGGCCCCCCACCCCGGCGCCGCCGGGCCTGCGGCTCCCCCGGGACCTGCTGCCGGAGTCGTACCGGCTCTTCATCTGGCCCCGGTTCTACACCCGGATCCCGGCGGCGGAGGGGAACGCCACGGCGCCCAACCAGACCACCGTCTTCACCGGGAATTCCACCGTCAGCTTCCGCTGCCTGGCGCCGACCCGCAGCGTCCACCTGCACAGCCGGGACCTGGTCCTGTCCGACCCCGTCCTGCTGGACCGGGACAGCGGCCGGGCGATCGGCGTGGACCGGATCAGGGACCTGGACACCGGAGAGGACATCATGGAACTGCGTCTCTCAGAGGAACTCCAGGAGGGACGGAACTACAGCCTGTTCCTGGCCTTCAGCGGGGACATGTCCCCCCACCCCAGGGGGCTCTACCTCAGCTCCTACAAGGAGGGGGGGTCCGGGGCTGGGGCCGGGGCCGGGGCCAACGCAGACCCCAACACGCAGAGGTGAGTCCAGGAGCCGGTGATTGAGAACCCAGCTCCTCTGAACCCCCTTCAGATCCAATGAAGCTGGTTCTCTGTGAAACGGAACCGACAGAACCAACACTTCTTTACCTCCGTTACTTTACCTCTTTTAAAGAGACAGAATGAGAGAAGAAAAAGAGAAAGGAACCAGCACTCCTTTATCTCTTTCATTATTTTGTCTCTTTAAAAGAGGTAAAAGAAAAGAGAGAGGGAGAGAGAGACAGAGAGGGAGAGAGGGAGAGAGAGAGAGTAGAACCAAAGCTTGACTTTTCCTCCCAGGACAGAAATGAGTCACAGAACATTTCCTTCGATTCAGGAACCGCTGCATGTTCTAGAGAACATGGAGGAGCAAAGTTTTTGTAACGACACGAATCCAGAGAAACGTTAAATAAAGTTTTAAAAGTTTAACGAAAAAAGTCAAGTTTGAAAAAAAAAAAAAGGCGAAAAAATGAGTTTAAAGGAAATAAAGAAGTTTTGAGACCTGCCGAGACAGAAATGATTCTGGAATCATTAAAAACCAGGAGAACCTTTCACATTCATCAGGTTCTGTTGTAAAACCGGATTTGATTCCATCGGAACCACACTGGTTCTGTTCGGAACCTGAACCTGTAAGGAAGAACCATTCCTGAAATCAAATCCTTCAGAATGAAAACAGCAGAATCCGGAGAAACGCCGACTGCAGCGTTCCTGCAGAACCGCAGAGCCCGAGGCGGAACGTTCAGAAAGAGAGAACAGCTGCTTCAAACCCGACGGAAGCAGAACGGAACGTCACTTCCTGAAGGGAGTGTGACTGAGCTCCTCCTGTGAGGGTTCTCTGGGTTCTAGATCATTAAGACGCTTGGTATATTTTAATTCTCAGGGTTCTAGGTCATTAGGACAATGTCTCTCTTGGTTCTCAGTGTTCTAGGCCATTAAAGCTGGTGTCCGGAGTTTCCGTTCGTTTCGTTTTAACGTATGTCTGGTTCGATACTACGATATAATATTAGCATAAAGCAATATAAAAATGTATTTATGAGCTCCGCCTTCGTCTCATAGACCCCCATGTTATCTGGAAAAGCGCCGGTCAGCGTCAGCCAATAGATTTCGAGCTTCCGCCTTGTCCTGCTGTCAGTCAGTGTGGAGCAGCCAGAGAGCACGGCCGCTCGCCCAGCAGAGGAGAGTTAGCTCTGCAGCAGATACATCCACTGTCTGCTGAACATCCACCGTAAACAGCTCAACAATTAAAGGGGCGTGGCTTGGTCGCTCATGAAAGCAGAGGGAGGGCGGAGCCTGAAACTTTGGATTAAAAAAAACTCTCTCTTTCAAAACTCCGGACACGAGCTTTAAGACAGAAGGTCTGTCTTGGTTCTAAAGGTTCTAGGTCATTAAAACAGGTGGTCTCTCTTGGTTCTCTGGGTTCTAGTTCACTAAGACACAGTCTCTCTTGGTTCTGTGTCATTAAGACTGAGGGTCTGTCTTGGTTCTCCGGGTTCTCGGTCGTAGGACTGACCGGTTCTTGTTCTGGGTTCTCAGGTTCCTGGCTGCCACCCAGCTGGAGGCGATTGGCGCCCGGGTGGTGTTCCCCTGCTTCGACGAGCCCGCCCTGCGAGCCGTGTTCCACCTCACCCTGATCCACCGGGTCCACACCCGGGCTGTCGGGAACGCCGAGGAGGCCGGTGAGACCCGGAACCCAGGCCCGCCTCCTTCCTGAAGCAGAGACCTGAAGCAGGGAGCTGAAGCAGAGACCTGAAGCAGGGAGCTGAAGCAGGGAGCTGAAGCAGAGAGCTGAAGCAGAGACCTGAAGCAGGGAGCTGAAGCAAGGAGCTGAAGCAAGGAGCTGAAGCAGAGACCTGAAGCAGGGAGCTGAAGCAGAGAACTGAAGCAGAGACCTGAAGCAGAGACCTGAAGCAGGGAGCTGAAGCAGGGAGCTGAAGCAGACAACTGATGCAGAGACCTGAAGCAGGGAGCGGAAGCAGGGAGCGGAAGCAGGGAGCGGAAGCAGGGAGCTGAAGCAGGGAGCTGAAGCAGGGAGCGGAAGCAGGGAGCGGAAGCAGAGAACTGAAGCAGAGAGCTGAAGCAAGGAGCTGAAGCAGGGAGCTGAAGCAGAGAGCTGAAGCAGAGAGCTGAAGCAGAGAGCTGAAGCAGAGACCTGAAGCAGGGAGCTGAAGCAGGGAGCTGAAGCAGAGAGCTGAAGCAGGGAGCTGAAGCAGGGAGCTGAAGCAGAGAGCTGAAGCAGGGAGCTGAAGCAGAGAGCTGAAGCGGAGAACTGAAGCAGAGAGCTGAAGCAGGGAGCTGAAGCAGGGAGCTGAAGCAGAGAACTGAAGCAGGGAGCTGAAGCAAGGAGCTGAAGCAGAGAGCTGAAGCAGGGAGCTGAAGCAGGGAGCTGAAGCAGAGAACTGAAGCAGAGAGCTGAAGCAAGGAGCTGAAGCAGGGAGCTGAAGCAGAGAACTGAAGCAGGGAGCTGAAGCAAGGAGCTGAAGCAGAGAGCTGAAGCAGAGAACTGAAGCAGGGAGCTGAAGCAAGGAGCTGAAGCAGAGAGCTGAAGCAGGGAGCTGAAGCAGGGAGCTGAATGTTTTGGTAAAAAAAAGCAGGTCTGGTTCTGAGGTTGTGCTTGGTGGAGGGTCCAGCAGATGGGCTGCGGTTCTCCAGAGATTTGAGTGTTCTATGTTCCGTGGCGTTTGTTCTCAGGCAGCTTCCATTTAGACGATGAGTGGAAGTTCACCGAGTTCCTGCCGACGCCCCGGATGTCCTCCTACCTGCTGGCCTTCATCGTCTCAGAGCTGGAACACGTCCAGTTCTCGCGGCGTTCCGGAGATTTGGAGTTCACCATCAGAGTACGTACCAGAAGAAATCCCAGCAGGCGTCATGTTACCCGCTGCTCACTTCCTGCTTCCTGCTTCCTGCTTCCTGTCCTCTGGCAGATGCACGCCCAGCCCGAGGCCATCAGAGACGGACTGCTGGACTACGCCGGTCACCTGACCGGAGACATCACCGCTTTCTTCCACGACAGATTCGGTCTCGGCTTCGGAATGACGACGATCGGTAAGACTCCCGTCACGCCGACGTTCCCGTCGCGGGTCCGAGTTGATGAGGCGGTTCTCCCTCTGGACCCCCTCAGACCAGGTGGCCCTGCCGGTCCTGGGGCCTGCGGCCATGGAGAACTGGGGACTGATCACGTACCACGAGGGGTACCTGCTGTACGACCCCAACGTGTCCTCAGCTCATCAGAAGCAGGAGATCGCCATCACCATCGCTCACGAGCTGGCTCATCAGGTCTCAGGGTCTGGGGTCCGGGGTCTGGGGTCTGGAACGGGTTCTTGGTACGACGGCTGCAATGAAGTTTAAGAACACCTGTTGTCCATCCTCAGTGGTTCGGGAACCTGGTGTCCATCAGGTGGTGGAACGAGCTGTGGCTGAAGGAGGGCTTCGCCACCTACATGTCCTACGTGGCGGTGGACCACGTGGACAAGTCTTTCAGCATGGTGGGTTCCCCGAGTTCCAGACGGAGTCCGTCTGTCCGTCTGCAGTTCAGTGAAAACACAAAGCCTCCAGAACGTTTCTGAGTCTCTGTTTACACCACAATGTTGCTCGGAGACTCGGACAACAGCAACGGTGACAACAGTCCAGCCCGGTCCTCCATCGGGACCCAACGCCTCCCGCCGCTCAGTGTCTCCACAGACATCGTATCAACGTTTTAAAGCAAGGATTCCTTTTCACTTCACCAAAATCAAATTAAAGGGTCCTCGGAGGGTTCTGGCCTTTGGTAGCCCCCCCAAAGTGCCTGTAAAAGGCAAACTTCCACCTGATTGAGTCCAGGTAGCAACCTGGTGGAGACTAGGTGGTGACCTGGTGGAGACTAGGTGGTGACCTGGTGGAGACTAGATGGTGACCTGGTGGAGACTAGATGGTGACCTGGTGGAGACTAGGTGGTGACCTGGTGGAGACTAGATGGTGACCTGGTGGAGACTAGGTGGTGACCTGGTGGAGACTAGATGGTGACCTGGTGGAGACTAGGTGGTGACCTGGTGGAGACTAGGTGGTGACCTGGTGGAGACTAGATGGTGACCTGGTGGAGACTAGATGGTGACCTGGTGGAGACTAGATGGTGACCTGGTGGAGACTAGATGGTGACCTGGTGGAGACTAGGTGGTGACCTGGTGGAGACTAGGTGGTGACCTGGTGGAGACTAGGTGGTGACCTGGTGGAGACTAGATGGTGACCTGGTGGAGACTGGATGGTGACCTGGTGGAGACTAGGTGGTGACCTGGTGGAGACTAGATGGTGACCTGGTGGAGACTAGATGGTGACCTGGTGGAGACTAGATGGTGACCTGGTGGAGACTAGAAGGCAAAATTGTGCCAGTTCTGGGTCAGCGTTCGTCCTCGTGTCCATGCTAGTTGGACGCTGGTACTGGTGCCAGTAACCCTGGTCAGCCTTCCGTCCTCTGTCCCCCCAGTGCGACGTATTCGTGGCGGAGAACATGGCGATGGCGATGGAGACCGACGCTCTGGCCTCGTCTCATCCGCTCATCCTCCCGGAGAGCGACGTCCAGACGTCCTCGTCCATCGGCAACTTGTACGACTCCATCAGCTACAGCAAGGCGAGTCCGGCCCGCCTCCACCCGACCCGCTTCTCCTTCAGCACCAACCGTCTCCTTCTGCTTCAAATCATTTCGACAACTTTTATGGCTTCCTGTCATTCTCAAACTGCTCCGATCACGGTGTCTGTTTTTACAAGTGGAACTTTGGAGAACATTCAGATGTTCTACCGGGTGATCCCTGATTGATTTGAAGCCGTTTTACCTGTTTGAACCTTTTTTCTTCCCTTGTTTGTCTTTTTGTCAACGATGTTGATTCCTTCTGGTCGTTCTGGCTGTTTTTTTCCGTTCAGTCTGTTGTTTCCTGTTTTTAACAGTTTTTTCAGTCGTTTTAATAATTTATTCTTTCAAGTTTGAACTGTTTACTTAATAATGTTGAGGAAAAGGTTTTCTCGCTGTTGCTGGCGGCGTTCTGTAAAGTCTGCTCACGCAGAGGAAGCAGAAGGACGTCGGACAGGACAGGAAAAACCAACCAAACCTGATGTGTTCCAGTCGTGTTCTGTCGGAACGGAGCCCAGCTGAGAACGGTTCCGTGTTCTTCCTCTCTGCAGGGGGCCCTTCTGCTCAGGATGCTGAAGGACTACATGAGGGAGGGAGATTTCCACCGGGGGGTCAGGGTGAGTTCGCCATCGGGGGCGGAACCCGGGTTCCGCCCCTGACGTCCCGGTTCCGCCTCCGGACCGATGGAACGCGAGGCCTGAAGACGTGATTCAGAGTGTTGATAAGAAGGAGGAAGAACGACCAGCGTGAAAGATTAACCTGCAGGAACAATCACCTGTGTGTGTGTGTGTGTGTGTGTGTGTGTGTGTGTGTGTGTGTGTGTGTGTGTGTGTGTGTGTGTGTGTGTGTGTGTGTGTGTGTGTGTGTGTGTGTGTGTGTGTGTGTGTGTGTGTGTGTGTGTGTGTGTGTGTGTGTGTGTGTGTGAGTCTTTCAGTGAGTTGAGTCAGTTCAGGCATATCATACCGACGGCTGGTGTCGTGCACGTGCACCTCATGCACGGCTGACAGCGTTGTCAGAAAATCCATAATGCGGCGCTGCTCGAGAACTCACGTCTGATTGGCTCTGGAACCAGGAAGTATGAGGGTCTAGCCCTGCCTGCTGAAGGTGTTCCGTCCCGGAACTCCCGAGAGAAGAACCCCACCCCCATAACCCTGATGGGCTGCTGGTCGGTGGGGGGATTTCAACCGTCACCCTGACCGTATCTGGTCTTGTTCCGGAGGAGGATCTGGGTTCTGCCGTCTCCAGAAGTCCAGCGGGGAACCTGGTTCTCCCTGCTGAAGGTGGAACGTCTGTCCCTGTGTGTTTCAGCGTTACCTGAAGACCTTCCAGTGGCAGAGCACGGACCACCGGGACCTGTGGAGCGCCTTACAGCAGGTCCAGTCCCAGAACCGGAACCCTGAATAGAACCCTAAACCCAACCCCAACTCTATCCCCAACACTGACCCAAGACCAAACATAACCCGAACCCTAAACCTACCCCCAACCCCAACCCAACGACCCGCTGCCGCTCTGAAGGTCTGCGGAGGACGGTTCTCCGGGTTCTGACACGGTTCTGTTGGCTCCAGGAGGAATCCAGTTCCTACATCCAGATCTCCGACTTCATGGAACCCTGGACCAGACAGAGCGGCTTCCCTGTGGTCACCATCAACACCACGACGGGCCAGATCTCCCAGAAGCACTTCCTGTACAACAGCACCGACCAGTCCAGGTACCGTGGAGCATCTTCCTCCTCTGAGCAGCAGCAGCAGCGTTCTCAGAGGTTCTCTGTTCCCTGCGTGTCGTCACGCCGCTGATTGCAGTGGATTACCGCTCAGGCTGCTCCAGACGCTGAGTTTGACTCCCGTCATCATTTAACCTGCCCCAGCGAGGCTTTAGGCTCTGGCAGGCCGCCGCTGTGCCGTTGAGCAGACCACAGGGAGTGTCAGTCAGCGACCGCCGCTGCCGGCAGACGTCAGAACGTGGAGCCTTGATGACCGGTTCTCCTGTTCTGTTTGTTCAGCCTTCTGTGGAAGATCCCCGTCGTTTACACTTCAAACAGGAAGGAGCTCAGTGGAGAGCTGGTCCTGAGCACCGCAGGGCCAGGTAACACACACACACACACACACACACTGCAGGCTGCTGGAGGTGTGTTTGTCGGTCGTCCTGCTGTTGTCTGTCCCCGCTGGACATGTCTCTGTCCCTGCAGACATTAAGGGGGAGTTCATCGCCGGACCCGGAGTCTGGATCCTGGCCAACGTGAACTACACCGGGTACTACCGCGTCAACTACAACCTGGAGAACTGGAACCTGCTGTTCGCCCAGCTGGAGACCAACCGGAACGTGAGTCCCGTCCCATCCCGTCCCCGTCCCCGTCGCCCCCACCCCCCCCCCACCCCCCGCTTCCCCGCTTTACTGCTCGCAATAAGGAAGCAGCGTTTTATCGCGGCGTTTTATCGTGGCGTTTACGACGGCGCTGGAGGACGCAGGTCTGCCGGCGTTTCCTGCTGTCACCCATGACCCGACACGGCGGTAAATCCCTCCAGGACGTTCCGTCTGTCCGACTTCAAGAGAGACGAGGGACACTGGGTCCTGAGAACAGCACGTCTCAGACAGAACCTTCTGACTCATGTGGACCGAGGCCGGTCTCCACTGTGGGCGGAGCCAGCTGATGTCTTCTGTCTCTGTCTCTTCCAGCTGATGTCTTCTGTCTCTGTCTTCTCCAGGTGATCCCGCTGCTGAACCGAGTGCAGATCATCAGTGATGCCTTTAACTTGGCGAGGTACGACGTCTGAGGCAGTGGAGCAGCCGGAGCGTAGAAAACTACCAACAAACTACCAACAAATCTCCCTGAAGCTACCAAAAAAACTGCTTTTAGACTATTTAGAAAGTACAAACAACAGAGAAACATCTTCCTCCTCTAACAGATTATAGAGCATCTTCCTCCTCCGACATGCTGGATTAAAGGTTCCGTCTGGTTCTCCTCCTCAGGGCCCAGCAGGTCAACCTGACTCTGGCTCTGAACTCCACCCGGTTCCTGCGGAACGAGACGGAGTTCCTGCCGTGGGACGCGGCCGTGTCCAACATGGGGTACATCCTGGAGATGTTCGACCGCTCCGAGGTCTTCGGGCCCCTGCAGGCACGTTCCTCTGCTCTGCCCGGGTTCCGTCTGGGTTTCGTCTGGACGTTCCACTGAACGAGGCTCATCGGTTCTCAGGATGTCAGCTCAGATTTCTGGACTCAATTTAACGTGTTCTACAATCTGATTTCATAACTGGAAGCAGGAGGTCAAAGTTCAGAGCAGCTTTCATCGTGTGGAACTTTTAGTAAGAAAACACAATGTTCCAGAAAAGATTTGTGTTTCCACGGTGACATTCTGACAACAATGTTTCCATGGCAACATTGAGAGAACGGTGTTTCCGTGGCAACAGAATCTTTTCGACTTGACATTAACGTCAGTTTTGAAAAGAACAAAAAGTTTGATTTTCCTGAAAATAAAATCTTGAGTTTCTCTCATCCAACATGAAAACAGCAGAACGTGACGCCGGCTCCTCGCGGTTCCCGAGCTGTGCTGTAAAGCTGTTTTCTCCTGCAGATGTACCTGCAGAACCAGGTGGAACGGCTCTACATGTTCTACAAGAACCACACGGACAGCGGCACGGTGCCGAGGGAACCCGCTCAGCAGTAAGTCTCAGGTTCCACGCAGGCCCAGAACAGACACGGAACCTCCACTTAGAACCTGGACAGACCTGTTAGAACCTGTTAGAACCTGGACGGACTTGTTAGAACCTGTTAGAACCTGGATAGACCTGTTAGAACCTGTGAGAACCTGTTAGAACCTGTTAGAACCTGGACGGACCTGTTAGAACCTGTTAGAACCTGTTAGAACCTGGACAGACCCTGGACAGACCTGTCAGAACCAGACTTGTGTTTACCGTAACGTTCCTGTGTTCTGCTCAGACAGAACCAGCTGCTGGCGGTCTCGGTGGCCTGTTCCAACGGACTGCCGGACTGCGTCGCCATGGTGACGAGGAAATTCAGCGAGTGGATGAACAACCCTTCCAACAACAGGTAGCAGGAAAGAACCGTTCCCATGGCAACGGCTGCAAGTGAAAACACCAGCTGCTTACATGACAACATGATGTTTACCTTTGTTTTCATCTGAAACGTTGCCATGGAAACGGAGCGCTGTGTTTTAGTCTGCAGTCTTTCTTCTTCTCTCTGATCTCTCCACTTCTTCCTCCCATCCTGATTGGTCTCCTCCCGTCCTGATTGGTCTCCTCCTGTCCTGATTGGCTGGTCTCCTCCCGTCCTGATTGGTCTCCTCCTGTCCTGATTGGCTGGTCTCCTCCCGTCCTGATTGGTCTCCTCCTGTCCTGATTGGCTGGTCTCCTCCCGTCCTGATTGGCTGGTCTCCTCCCGTCCTGATTGGCTGGTCTCCTCCCGTCCTGATTGGTCTCCTCCCGTCCTGATTGGCTGGTCTCCTCCCGTCCTGATTGGCTGGTCTCCTCCTGTCCTGATTGGCTGGTCTCCTCCCGTCCTGATTGGCTGGTCTCCTCCCGTCCTGATTGGCTGGTCTCCTCCCGTCCTGATTGGTCTCCTCCTGTCCTGATTGGCTGGTCTCCTCTTGTCCTGATTGGTCTCCTCCCGTCCTGATTGGCTGGTCTCCTCCCGTCCTGATTGGTCTCCTCCCGTCCTGATTGGTCTCCTCCCGTCCTGATTGGCTGGTCTCCTCCCGTCCTGATTGGCTGGTCTCCTCCCGTCCTGATTGGCTGGTCTCCTCCCGTCCTGATTGGCTGGTCTCCTCCCGTCCTGATTGGCTGGTCTCCTCCCGTCCTGATTGGCCGGTCTCCTCCCGTCCTGATTGGCTGGTCTCCTCCTGTCCTGATTGGCTGGTCTCCTCCTGTCCTGATTGGTCTCCTCCCGTCCTGATTGGCCGTCCTCCAGCATCCAGGCCAACCTGCGGGACGTGGTGTACTGCCAGGCGGTGGCGGCCGGGGGGGCGGAGCAGTGGGAGTTCGTCTGGAACCAGTTCCTGAGCTGCTCCGACCCGGCAGAGAGAGTGAGGCTGAGGAAGGCTCTGAGCTGCAGCAGGAGGGTGTGGCTGCTGAGCAGGTACACACACACACACACACACACACACACACACACACACACACACACACACACACACACCACACACACACACACACACACTCACTCACCCCCTCCCCCTCCCCCCAGGCTGCTCCAGTACACACTGGACCCGGAGAAGATTCGTCTCAATGATGTCTCGTCCATCATTGAGGACGTGTCCAGCAACGCAGCAGGACACGCGCTGGCCTGGAACTTCATCCGGGCCCACTGGGACTACATCGTGACCGAGTGAGTCCCCACACAGCACAGTCCCTCAGAGGTCGGTCAGAGGTCACTCAGAGGTCGTCTGGTTCAGTCCTGACTCCTGTTTCAGTGAAAATACAAAACCTTCAATCCGTTTTGGGAGTCTGTGGGAGTCCCAGTCCCCCTGTCCCTGTGTCCCCCTGTCCTTGTGTCCCTGTGTCCCCCTGTCACCCGTTCACCCAGTCACCCAGCCCTGTGGTATTTCCTGTTCTATTCCCTCTACTTCCTCTGATATTTCCTGCTATATTTCCAGATATTTACTCTGATATTTCTTGAGATTTCCTGATTTCCTGTGACAGTTCCCCTGGTTCCTCTGGTTCCCCTGGTTCCACTGGTTCCCCTGGTTCCTCTGGTTCCACTGGTTCCACTGGTTCCTCGGGTTCCTCGGGTTCCTCTGGTTCCCCTGGTTCCTCGGGTTCCTCTGGTTCCACTGGTTCCCCTGGTTCCTCGGGTTCCCCTGGTTCCTCTGGTTCCTCTGGTTCCACTGGTTCCTCTGGTTCCACTGGTTCCTCTGGTTCCTCGGGTTCCCCTGGTTCCTCTGGTTCCACTGGTTCCTCGGGTTCCTCTGGTTCCCCTGGTTCCTCGGGTTCCCCTGGTTCCTCGGGTTCCCCTGGTTCCTCTGGTTCCACTGGTTCCTCGGGTTCCTCTGGTTCCCCTGGTTCCTCGGGTTCCCCTGGTTCCTCGGGTTCCTCTGGTTCCTCTGGTTCTTCTGGTTCCCCTGGTTCCCCTGGTTCCTCTGGTTCCTCTGGTTCCTCTGGTTCCCCTGGTTCCTCGGGTTCTCAGTCTGACTGGCTGTGTTGGTTCTGTCTCTCAGTTACGGGCCGTCTGTGATCGCAGCAGTTTCCAGAAGGTTCTCCTCACAGTTCGAGCTGGAAGAGGTTGGTTCTCCTTCTTCTCCTTCTTGTTCTTCTTGTTTTTCTTGTTCTTCTTGTTCTTGTTCTTCTTGTTCTTCTTGTTCTTCTTGTTCTTCTTCTCCTGGGCACAAATTGGGGAGGATGTTTACCAGGTTTTCAAAACTTCCCTAGAGTTGGAGACCTTCCTTCTGAGCTGCACAAGAGCCGTTCCAGCCCTTTTCCCAAAAAAGGGGGACCTAACTCTACTGCTGAGCTGGAGACCGATGTCCTTCCTCTGCTCAGATTATGAGATTATGGTGAAGGTCTTATCTAATAGATTAAAAGATTGTTTGGATTCAGTAATTCATCACACCCAGTCGTACTGTATTCCGGGTCGTACAATTATGGACAACCTCTTCCTGCTTAAAGACCTCATTGACATCGCAAGACTTAAAAGCTTAGACCGAGGGTTGATCTCCATCGATCAGGAGAAGGCCTTCGACCGGGTGGATCACTCCTATCTGTTTAACGCTTTGGCAGCTTTTGGTTTTCTGAAGAGGTTTGTGTCCTGCATTAGTCTGCTGTAGTCAAGAGCAGCAGTACTGTTGGAAGTGGGGGGAGGACTAAGTCGTCCGATTGAAGTCCAGAGGGGCGTTCAGCAGGGCTGCCCACTGTCTGGCATGTTGCACACTTTGGCCATCGAACCGCTACTCCCCCAGCTGAGGAGAGGTCTCACAGGTTTTACACTGGCGGATGACATCTTCTATCTGTCTGCCTACGCTGATGACCAGACTGTGTTCATCACGGATCCCGCAGATGTTCAAACTCTGCAGCAACAGCTGGATTATTATGAACACGCCTCCTCTGCCAAAGTCCACTGGCGTGAATGTGAAGGGCTGCTTCTTGGACGGTGGACTCGGCACACAGCGCTGCAGCTGGACCGCAGTGGACGGAAGGAAGTGCCTTGGGGTGTACCTGGGGAGCGAGGTCTTCCAGGGCCAGAACTGGGACGGTCTCGGGGAAAAAGTGAGCGCCCGATTGTCTCGGTGGACATGGGTCCAGCCCCAGCTGTCTTACAGGGGGAGGGCTGTGGTGATCATCAACCTGGCTGCCTCCACCTTGTGGCACTGCTCCACTGCTCCACCCTCCACCACGGAGCTGCTGGACATTCAGAGACGGCTGGTGGATTTCTTCTGGGGGGGATTCCACTGGCTGGGGGCGGCAGTGCTGTACCTCCCTACCGAAGAAGGGGGCCAAGGTCTGGTGGACATCGCTAGTCGGGTGGCAGCCCTTCGTCTACAGACAGTGAGACGCTTCCTGTACGGTCAGAATCCGCTGTGGGAGAGGACCGCCGCGGTACTGCTGGGTGGAGTCGGAAGGCTCGGTTTTGATAAACACCTGTTCTTATTAGACCTTCAGAACATGGACATAACCGGGACCTCTGCCTTCTACCTGTCAGTACTGAGGGGTGGCGGTCGGTCCTGACTGTGTCCAGAGACCAGCCATATGGACGGACGGAGGAGCCACTGTTTCACAACCCACTGGTCTGGAGCAGCCTGCTGGACTCTGCAGCAGTGAGGCGACTTTCTTGGAGTCAAACTTGACCAAACTGGCTGATCTGAGGTCTGGCAGATGCTGGAAGAGCGTGGAGCAGCTTAGTCGAGAGACTGGCATCAGATCTTAGCGGGTTCTGGAGAGACTTCTGGAGGAAGTGAAGCGAGGGTCCCATCGAGGTTCAGAGAGCTGCTGGGTCTGGGCTCTGCTGGTCCAGCTCCTCCAGGCTTTCCCTCGCTGAACATCCGGCCTGCTGGTGGCGATGGGGAGGCAGCTGGTGGACTCCTGTCCTTCTCTACACCTGTCCTGCCAGAGTTCAGCACCGTCTTGAAAAAAGCCTCTACATTGTTGCCATGAAGGTGAGGAACAGAGCCACGCTTGAAGGTCTCCCTGGTCCAGGTGGTCGGGTGTGTTGGCGCCGGGGTCGTCCCCCAGAGGCAGCTGAAGTCCCTGTATGAGTCCCCCATTGAGAAACGCTGTGCGGTGGAGGGCGGGGCATGGGGCGGGGCTACAGACATGTGGCCCACTTTGACCCTGGGACAGACACCAACTGTCCCTTCTGCCCTGAGGACGAGACACTGGAGCACCTGTGGACATCCTGCCCCCGACTCGTCCCCCTGGTCAGACTGCTGGGGCGCGAAGGTGTGGACTGTGGGAGGGGTCTTGGGTCTTATGGAGGAAGGACGCTTTAACACCAACTGTTAGTCACCTATTTGTGTGGTTTTTAGGCGCTATGACTTGTGGGTGTTTTTATTGCTGAACATGTTTAAATAGACTTTAATAAATGCTGTGGTAAATTCTCCTTCTTCTTCTTCTTCTTCTTCTTCTTCTTCTTCTTCTTCTTCTTCTTCTTCTTCTTCTTCTTCTTCTTCTTCTTCTTCTTCTTCTTCTTCCTTCTTCCTTCTTCCTTCTTCTTCTTCTTTCTTCTTTCTTCTTTCTTCTTTCTTCTTTCTTCTTTCTTCTTCATCTTCTTTCTTCTTCTTCTTCTTCTTCTCAATCTTCTTTCTTCTTCTTCTTCTTCCTTCCAGACTCTTTCCACGCTGTCAGGCAGGAACTCGTGGGTTCAGGAGAACATTCAGAACGTGAGGGGTTCCTCAGGGCGTCGTCCTGGGCCTCCAGCTGCACAGGAAATCAGAAACACCGGCAGAGTGACGCTGTTGTTCCGACTGATGTCTGTGTTTCAAACATCAACTTGAAAAAGCTTTCAGTGAATCGATCGAGTCTGTCTGGAGACTGACGGAACCGAAGAAACGTAAAAATATCAGGTCCACCATAAACGGCAATAAAAACAATGAAGAGACCGTCATAAAGACCGTCATAAAGACTGTCATAAAGACAGTCAGAAAGACCGTCATAAAGACCGTCATAAAGACAGAGAGACCGTCATCAACACCGTCATGAAGCCATAAAGACTAAACAGGAGCGTCTCAAGCCGAGCCGTTAAAATGGGAAGATTAAAAACAGACAAGCGTGGCAGCTGGTTCCTCTGGACCTGGTTCCTCCACTAGACCTGGTTCCTCCTCTAGACCTGGTTCCTCCTCTAGACCTGGTTCCTCCTCTAGACCTGGTTCCTCCTCTGGACCTGGTTCCTTCTCTAGACCTGGTTCCTCCACTAGACCTGGTTCCTCCTCTAGACCTGGTTCCTCCTCTAGACCTGGTTCCTCCTCTAGACCTGGTTCCTCCTCTAGACCTGGTTCCTCCTCTGGACCTGGTTCCTTCTCTGGACCTGGTTCCTTCTCTGGACCTGGTTCCTCCTCTAGACCTGGTTCCTCCTCTAGACCTGGTTCCTTCTCTGGACCTGGTTCCTTCTCTGGACCTGGTTCCTTCTCTAGACCTGGTTCCTCCTCTAGACCTGGTTCCTCCTCTAGACCTGGTTCCTCTTCTGGACCTGGTTCCTTCTCTGGACCTGGTTCCTTCTCTAGACCTGGTTCCTCCTCTAGACCTGGTTCC
>NC_043751.1:31811499-31856499 GCF_902148845.1 Salarias fasciatus
GGGAAGGCTATTATAAGACCATTTTTTATGAAAATTGGCAAAAAAAAATCTTAATTTTGACTTTCAAAAAGTCAAAATTAAGACCACTTTTTATAAAAAAAAAATTGGCAAAAAATTTGTTTTTTTAATTTTGACTTTAAAAAATTGGGAAGGCTATTATAAGACCTTTTTTTTTTTAATGAAAATTGGCAAAAAAAAAAAAAAATGCTTTCTTAATTTGTACTTCCAAAGCCTGCTTAGGGGACAGTCTGTGAGTGTGAATTGTGGGAAGGAGACAGGAGTCAAACCACTGATCTCAGAAACCAGATCCCACTGCTCTACAAAGCCACAGACACATCACCAGTTCAATGCAAAAGTGTTATAGGACCATCAATCTGCAAAAATTGGAACAAAAGGACAATTTCTGCTGAATTTTGACTTTAAAAAAAGTGGGAATGCTTATAGTAAGCCAATTTTTTATGAAAATTGGCAAAATATTTTGTCTTAAATTTGACTTTAAAAAAATGGGAATGCTACATTCAGATCATTTTTTGTTAAAAAAAAAAAAAAAAAAAGTAAATTCGCAAAAACAAATTTTTCTTAATTTTGACTTTAAAAAAGTGGTGAGGCCATTGTGAGACCGTTTTTATAAAAATTGGCAAAAAAAATGTTTTTTCTTAATTTTGACTTTAAAAAAGTGGTTAAGCTATAGTAAGACCATTTATTCATAAAAAGTAAAAAAAAAATCCTAAATTTTGACTTTAAAGAAGTGGTAAATCCATAGCAAGACCATTTAGCCGTAAAAATTGTAAAAAAATTTTTTTATGAATTTTGACGTTAAAGAGATAAGGTCGTTTATTCGTAAAAATTGAAACATTTTTTTCTAAATTTTGAGTTTAGAAAAGTGGCAAGGCTATAGTCAAACCATTTATTTGTTAAAAATTGTAAAAAAAAAAATTCAAAATTTCGACTTTAGAAAAGTGGTCAGTGGGTTTTCCAGGAGCAGCTGATCAGCCCACCTGAGGGTCAGAACTGCTCCCTGCAGCCAGTCCTGCTGTTCTTCCTGGTTCCATGATGGGGAACCGGGCGATGCCCTCCTGTTTGATCACACGACGACCTTTGACCCCGTGACTCAGACTGACCTACTTTCGTCTGTATTCCTGATTCAGTTTTTTTCTCCCTTCAGACTCAACATTTCAACATCTGCTCTTCTTTCATCAACTTTCAGCTTCAGGGAATCACTGTTTTCAGAGTCGTTCATTCATTCAGTCATTCATTCATTCATTCATTCATTCATTCAGTCAGTCAGTCAGTCAGTCTTGACTCCATTCCATTTCATTCCTTAAAGCTAGGGTTGGCGATTTGAATGAGATACATTTTTTTAAATACTGGTTAAAATGATCTTTATGACCTGATGGGAAGCAATTCATGGCATGTTCTTAAAGTAGTTTGGAAAATATCCGCTATCTACAGCAGGAGGAAAACGGGAAAAACAGCAACCAATCGTCTTGACGGGACACCTTTTTTTAAACCAATCAAATCCCTTCGCCGTTCGACCTGCCCCCTGCGCGTACATGTCAATGGCGTGCACTGCCCTGGTTCAGTGCGCGTAGAAGGACGGAGCGTCTTTGCAGAACGGCGGAGAAGGATGTTTGGGGCTTTACTTACCGGTGAGTGCGCCATAACTTGGCATAGTGCAAATAAAGAAAAACGAAGAAACGAAGAAACTGAGGACAGGTTACGCCAGGGACGCACTGGACGCGGAAGCGCCGCGCGCGGAATGTCTCTGCGTCTCCGCTCCCAACGGAGCTCCTCCAATGGGGTGGGAGCTGGGCGGAGCCTTGAGGAGATGCTACATTCGTGCTACATGCTAGTTTTCCAAGATCGCCAACCCTAGCTTTAAGGAAAGAGAATTTATACAAAAATTCTAAATTCCCTCCAGTTGATTCTGAAGCAGCATCAATAAACGATAGACTGAGGAGAACCGGAGAACAAGTTTTATTGAAGCGGAACAAACAGAACGTCTCAGGTCTGTAATGAAAAGCAGCAAAAAAAGAGAAAAGAAGACAAAAGACAGTGGAGTCTGGAGATCTGCAAGGGGAACCGGAGAACCGGGTCCCGGAGGTCTGCAAGGGGGAACCGGGGAACCAGGGAACTGGGTTCTGGTCCTGCTCCGGGTCTTGAGGCCTCCATGGGAGTCAGACCTGCAGCCTCAATCATCCTGAGAGAAAAGAAAGCGAAGAACTGAAGAACAGCAGAACGTACAGCGTTCAGAGTGAGGCGGTCTTAGCCGCTGAAGCCCCGCCCCTTTAAGAAGGAGGGTACAGCGGCTGAAGCCCCGCCCCTTTCAGAAGAGGGAGGGTACAGCGGCTGAAGCCCCGCCCCTTTCAGAAGAGGGAGGGTACAGCGACTGTAGCCCCGCCCCTTCTGGAGAGGGGCGTGGTCTCTGGATTTCCAGAATGACTGAAAACTCTTTCTGCTTCTAGCTGATGTGACTTCATTAACTCCACCCACCCACTCGTCCTCCTCCGCCCCGTCTCCTGCTGCTGCTGCTCTTCCTCCTCCTCCTCCTCCTCCCGTCTTGTTGGCCAGGATCTTGTCCGTCCACGACGCTCCAACCTTTTCATCTCCGGCGAAGTTGCAGCGGGTCACTGTGCCGCCGTCCACCTTGGCCAGAGAGACTGAGGTCAGAGGTCAGAGGTCAGTCAAATGATCTCAAACAGGACCAATGCACCTGAGAGAAAGTCCAGCCGGCACGCCGCCGATGGCGCACGTGTCACGCACGTGCACGACTCAGGGATTCCCCTAAAGCGCTACCCTTTAATTTTTGCCCGCTACGCTTAAAAAATTGAGACAAATGCCGCTACGCTATATGAGGCTGCCGCTACGCTATATTTTTACAGAGCCACTAGCAAGAGTTATGCGCTAACAACCAGGGATTCCCCGCCTCAGTGTGTGCGTATCAAGCGCGGATTGGTCGTGTATCTGGGTTGTCTCGCTGTGTTTTACAGTCGTCCGGATGGAGAAGCTAGCCTGACGTTAGCTCAGCTGCTAACGAGGCAGGGCATGCAGCAATGCAGCCCCGCTAAGGTAACTCCAGCACTGCTGTAAACGTCACAGGTAACATGATTAAAGAAAGTTAAAAGGCCTGAGTTGGTATTCGTGAGTTATGAAAGGTAATTAGATGTGCTAAACGGCCGAAGCTAGCAGTTCACCTGTGGTCTACCAGAGCTAGCAGCAGCTCCGAGCCAGCCGCTAGAAAACATTTTTTTTATACTTATGCCTGACTATTGCTCCAAAATATGAATTCTAGCCCAAGTAAAATACATATTTTCAAAAAGTTAATTTCATGAAAACACTCTAAATATCTCCCTCTAGAACTGGCACCTTAAAGCTGGTGTCCGGAGTTTCTGTTCGTTTCCAATGTATGTTTCATTTTTCAACAGAGCTTAAAGGTGCATTAAGGAGTTTTACAACCTTAAAAATACTTATTCTCCACCATAAATATGTTCCACACTTTTAATGCTGTGTACAATGTGCCCTGACATATTCATTACCAGAACCTCTAACAGGCTAAACTGTCACTTGAAAGTCACAGTGCCGGTCCGGCTCCAGAGTTTTTTGGGGGGAGAATTTGAAAGAAATGACGTACTGCTCACTCCGGCTGGATAGGTTTCATTATGTCCGCCATTACTCCGCCAGATGCTTAGTGAGCAACAACTGAGCAGGATCTTCCAGAAAGTAAGAACAGACTGGCTTCTAGCACTGCAGCTCCACACAGACTCCACCAGGGAGAAGACACTCCGGCGGCTACGTCCAGGAGCTCAGTGTTAGCCGCCTTAAAGGACCTATATCATGCAAAACCCACTTTAAGGTTTTAAGCATGCCACAAAGTTGATTCCCTTTAAAACCATATATACATATACATATATATATATATATATATATATATATATATATATACATATATATATATATATACACATATATATACACATATATATATATACATACATATATATACATATATATACACATATATATACATATATATATACATATATACATACATATATATATACATACATATATATATACATATATATATATATATACATATATATATATATATATATATATATATATATATATATATATATATATATATATATATATATATATATATATATATATATGTATATATATTAGAGGTTTACCGATATGGGTTTTTTGGGGGCCGATGCCGATGTTTTCCAAATTTGGGCAGCCGATGCCGATATGCATAGCCGATTTTTCCAATTTGATATTTAGGCTGATTTTTTAATAAAAATATATATATTTATCACATTTTTGTGAAATGCAGCAATTTCTGGGCAACTAAAAGAAATCTATTACAACAAGAGGTGTCCAGTCCTCTGAACATTTATTCAGCTTTCAAAACAATGAAATATGTTGTCTGAGTAAACACACAATGTAACAAGCAGTAGTAAAAATTCACACTCTTCTTAAAGTGTCAAAAAAGAAATTTAAACTTTAATGTAATTTGAACAAAAGCAGTCAGAAACAAGGCTGTAAAAAAAAGCCATACAAATAAAAACATAACTCCGGTCATGCATTATGTGGAGGAATTTGCGGGTGGCTGATACATGCTTCAGAAAAAGCCCCATGATTGATTATTTACTCTTTTATTTACTCTCGCCATTTCCTCCTATTTACTTTGTCCTGTTGTTAACTACAGTAGTGGTGTGTTTTCACCAACAGGGTTGAACACGCACAAGTAAAGTCAGCTCAGACCAGCTAATCTCTTACTGCTAAAACTTATCACAAAGTAGCATCTGAAGTTAACAATATGCAGGGTTTCTGCCAGACCTTTTCAGTCCGGGCGCCCTGCCCACGCTAAATTGTGCAGCGACCGGACAACGGAGAAAAAGAAGAAAAAAATAACTCTAGCTCTAGCTTTAATTTTTTCCTGGGGGAAACCCTGATGACGGGCATTTTACTTGTGTGCGCGGTGGCGCTCGGCCTCCTGTAAACCGCCTTGTGTAAACAACTCCCTGTAAACAACTAAACAACTCCCTGTAAACAACTCCCTGATCCCAGGTTGACTTTACATTCCTCACATTTCTGTTTAAAATCTTTTTTTTCACTGATTTGAAGCAACATTCTAACTTTCGGAGTTTGTGAATTTGAGGTTTTCTGAAGCTGCGAGTTCTCATCTGCAAAATCCAAACAAAGAAAAGCTTGAGACACGTTGATTGGTTCGTCTGGGGTTCGTCTGAGTAATGTTTACATTTCAGTTACAGAAACTCGTGACCTTTTTCAGGTTGTTCATTTTCTGAGCAGGACCTGTAATCAGGTTCCACAACCTCAGGAACTCACATCTGATTGGCTCTGGAACCAGGAAGTGACAGTCTAGCCCCGCCCACTGCAGCTGTTCCATTACAAACTTTTGAAAGAAAAAATCTGACAAACCTGCTCCTGAAGGCAGTTTGAAGAGGACGTTTCTTCAAGGGGAACGACTTTAATCTTTTATGTAGTAAATTATTTACTTCTTAAACTTATTGCAGCTTTAAATTTTGAGCAGTGGATCAGGATCAGGACCAATCAGGACTCTGATCAGGACCAATCGGGACTCTGGTCAGGATCAATCGGGACTCTGGTCAGGATCAATCGAGGGTAAACCAGACTCACATATGAAGGGACTGTCTCCTCTGGTCTTCAGGCGGACTTCCTGTCCAGGTTCCAGCTCCATCTGGTCCATGTGGGCCTCGGGGATCCAGAAGGCCCAAGACCCTGGGGGGCGGAGCCTGTCGGTAATCCTCACAAGCTCCGCCTTGTTCACCAGGACCGAGAGCTGGTCCTCAGAGAGGCGGTCCGTCTCCCCTTTAGGCTCTGCCTCTGGAGGACACAGAGGACAAGACTAGGTTCCGGAGACTCACAGGACACAGCAAAGACTCATGGGACAGGACCAGGTACAAGAGATTCAGAGGACAGGACCAGGTCCTCCTCTGCTTGGTCCTGTTGTGTTAGAGACACTGTGTTGGACGGTTGGACAGTTGGACTCACTGTAGGAGGACATCAGGTGTCCCGTGTTGACCTTCCTGGTGTCGCTGAAGTTGGGTTCCACCTCGTTCCCGCTGGGATCGAACCTCCTCTGGTGGATCCGTCCGGGCCTGACGTAGAGAACGTAGAACCGGGCCTGGAGGGGGGGGGGGGGGGGGGGGGGGGGGACAGCCCGGGGGACAGCCGGGGGGACATGAGCTCAGGACCCAGCAGAACCTTCAGAACTGAAGCCGGGAACAAAACCTGGACCAGAAACAGACCTGGACCCGGACCAGATATAGACCAGGACCAGACCAGAACCAGAACCAGCTGACTGTTTCTACCTTTTCATTGTTGGAGTCACAGACTGAATGTCTGGAAACGTCCAGAAGTTTTCCTTCCAGCAGAACTCCGGGACCGCTGGGGGGAAACCAGACTCACTCAGGACGGAATTTAGAAATTACAATTAGAAGAACTGTGAAGAGCAGGAAGGGAAAAGAGTTCCGAAGTCATTTAAATGAATTTTACAGATAAAAACAGAGGAAAGGAGTAAAAGAACTGAAAACATAGATCAACGCAATAAATCAAAGCTCAGGAACAAAATCCAACATTCCAAAATATATGAATAGATTAAATGAATCAATAACACTGACATATTTGAGTCGCCAAGAAATCTCATGGGAATGTTAAAGTACGATTTTAGGAAGTGTATCGAAATTAAACAAAAAAAAAAGAAAAAGAAATTAAATATATTGAATAAAAAAACAGCTGAAAATGATGTGAAAATTAAAACTAAAGAAGAATTAAATATTGGTTGCATGAAAATGATCACATGAAAATAATTTATTATGAATGAAAAAGTGATTTTGGTCGCATTTCTACAGCTTCAGAGTGGCTGTGAAAAAACTACAGATGGAACCAAAACAAACAGCAACAATGTTCCGGAAACAGCCGAACTGCAAACAACACACACACAAACTGTCTCAGGAGCAAAACAACCAGAAGTGAAGATTGAAACAGGCAGAAATGTTTGAATTCTCCGTTTCTGTCATGGAGTTCGGCGCAGCCCCGCCCGGCCGGAGCCGCCGGGGCCGCCGGAAGCGGGTTACCGGCCGCTACCTCTCATAAGCGCGAGGAGACCAGACGCCGCCGAACGTCTCGCTGTGCACCGGTTTGTTCCGGAGCGACGAGTTCTGGTAAATCCGACTCATGGTCCTGCAGCCCGGAACTTTTTTCCCTTTTCTCCAGACTTCTCCCGCTTCCGGGTTCACTACGTCACAGCGCATCGGCGAGGAGCGCTCGCTTTGATGTCACCGCGGGTCCCGCCCGGGCGGGAAGATGAGCTGCAGCTCTTCACAGATGTTGAGCGATGGACGCGATCTTCCGACTGCGCAGCGCAAATAATGGATCTTTATTTAGCGCACATGTTGGCAGATCAAATAACCATGTTAAACACCCGGCTTCAGAAAAACAAGTTTATGATAAGAAAAACAAACGAACCTGAATGAGGACAAGCGATTCGCTTTATTTCAAAACAAAAACACAGAAACTAAAACCTGGCGAAATGAAACGCTGACATTCCCCGTCTGAGCAGTGATCAGGTCCCGATGTGGATCAATGGAACTCCAGATTCTTCTTGTTTCTGCTAATCAAGTCATCGGTTGTGTCCAAATGTCCACACTATGTCCTCTAAAGGACACTACATAGTGTAAGTGTGTAGTGTCCTGTGTGTAGTGTCACTACACTACACAGTGTAGTAAGACGTCTGTAGGCTGTCCGAACGTCCAGATAGCAAAAAAGAAGGGCACTAGAAATTTCCCACAAAGCATCATGAAAAGTAGTGAGCATCGATGTTCCCTGGACGGCTCAATATTACCCATCATGCATTGCGACTCTCCAGCAAAATGGCGGAAGAGCAGCAGCGCGAGCCGGGAATAATTAATAATACATTTTTATTTATTCTTCAATGATTAGAAATATGACAGGAAAGAAAAATGCAGAATTAGAGACATTAAAAATATATTACAAAGATCTGGTTACCATGGTAACGGCTGAGGGTCACACGATCAGCGCTGAGGAAAAAGTAGGGAGCTGCCAGTCCAAATCCCAATGGATTCAGGGCTCTAGAAAGTCCACTATGTAGTCCAGCTCTATAGGGACTGAGGGTTGAGGGGACAGTGTGGACATGTGGACATTTGGACACAGCTACTGATCTACTGTGGAACCATCAAAAACCAGGAAGACACACAAAGTTGTGAGTGTAACTAAGAGAAATGACCATCACAGAGTAAAACACATCACAGCAGGACCACGAAGACACACAAAGACACACAAAGACACACAAAGACACACAGTGGGACCACAAAGAGACAGCACACAGGAGAACACACACAGAACAACACACTGGAAGACTAACACTGCAGAACCGGGAGAAGGGTCCTCTAGCGTTCTGTTCCTGGAACCTCCCGGCTCGCTGCCGAGACCCCGACCTGCTGGCTGGATCCCAGAACCGGATTCCTCTGGACTCCCGCCGGCGTTCCGCCCCCGTCCGCAGCAGAACCTTCAAACGGAACGTCAGACGTCAGGCGCCTCCTCGGCGGAGCGGAGCGGAGAGGAGGGAGAACCGGGCCTGCCGGGGGAGAACCGGCCCAGCTGGATCCCCAGCCAGATGTTCCGTCTGGCTCCGCCCCCCAGAACCTCCGGAGCCTCCACCTCATACAGACGGTCCCGGAGGTCCCGGCGCCGCCCCAGCAGCTTCCTGAGAACTGGAACGCAGAACAGGGAGTGGAACCGCGGCCAGAACACGGTCCAGAACTACGGACTGGACCTGGTGGAGAACTGCACAGAACCACCACCAGAACACGGTCCAGATCCAGTCTGGACCTGGTCCAGAACTAAAGACTGGACCCAGTCCAGAAGGAGGACGTTTGGGATGGAGGGTGGAGGTTTGGGATGGAGGGTGGAGGTTTGGGGTTTGGGTGGGGGTGGAGGGTGGAGGTCCTGACGGAGGCTCCTACCTGCCACCAGGCCCTCAGACAGCGGGGAGCTGATCCCCAGCAGCTCCTCCTCCTGGAAGGTGGAGCAGAAGTCCTCCAGCAGGCGGAGGCCGAGGCCCCGCCCCCTGCAGCTCCGCCTCACCTGCAGCGAGTCCAGGACCGGGAGGGCGTAGCAGCGGCCGCTCCACCCGTCCACCCGGGCGCCTGCAAGACATCAGAACCCTGAGCTCCACCCGTGGTTCAGTCCCCCCCCCCCCCCCCCCCCCCCCACCCCCCCCACCCCCACCCCCCCACCTCGGGCCTTGAAGGTGTAGAAGCCCACCGCCGCTCCGCCCTCCCACAGCAGCTTGCAGCTCTCGGCCCGCGGGTGGAGGAGGAACAGCTGCTGCTCCCCAGGGAGCCGCTCCACCACCCGGCTGAGCAGGAAGACCAGCAGCCGCTCCGCCAGGGACGCCACCTGCAGGACAGCTGCGTCACTGCACCACACACACACACACACAGAGACACACACACACACACACACAGAGACACACACACACACACACACACAGACACACACACACAGAGACACACACACAGAGACACACACACACACACAGACACACACACAGAGACACACACACACACACAGAGACACACACACACACACACACACACACACACACACACAGACACACACACAGAGACACACACACACAAACACACACACACACAGACACACACACAGAGACACACACACAGAGACACACACACACACACAGACACACACAGACACACACACACACACAGAGACACGCACACAGAGACAGACACACACACACACACAGACACGCTCAGTCTTGTATTTCTATCCTTGTGGGGACCGTCCATTGACTCCCATTCATGTCTAGCCCCTAACCCTGACCCTTACCCTAACCCTAACCCACACCACAACAAAGCCTAACCCTAAAGAAATGTTTTTGCACTTTTACTTTTTTCAGTAACAACAACATGGTCAAGAAAACACTGTTTCTCCTACTTAGGACCGGAAAAAGGTCCCCACAAGGCACGTCGTTCCACGTTTTGCTATCCTTGTGGGGACATTTGGCCCCAACAAGGATAGAAATACAAGAACGCACACACACACACACACACACACACACACACACAGACACACACACAGAGACACACACACACACACACACAGACACACACACACACACACACACACACACACACACAGACACACACACACAGACACACACACACAAACACACACACACACAGACACACACACACAGAGACACACACACACACACACACACACATACACACACACACACACACAGACACGCTCAGACACGCACACACACAGAGACACACACACGCACAGACACACACAGACACACACACACACACACACACACAGACACGCACACAGAGACACACACACAGAGACACACACACACAGAGACACACACACACAGAGACACACACACACAGAGACACACACACACACACACGCCATCCTGGTTCTGGACTCTGGAGGAAGTTTTACTTTGAACCAGATTCAGAGAACTGAGCCTGAGTAACCCACAGTAGACCGGATCCAGGTCAGGGACCAGGTCAGGGACCGGGTCAGGGACCGGGTCAGGGACCGGGTCTCCCTGCCTCTGGGTCTGAGGAGCAGCCTGGGGTCAGAGGTCAGGGGGGCGGAGCAGTTCTACCGGTCCTTACTGGGACCAGGCCGGTCCTGGACGGGCTGGCGGTCCTCAGGACGTCCTCCAGGGACCACCAGGAGTCCTGCAGGAACAGGGCCAGCACTGCAGGACAGGAGACGGACGGTGAGGTTCCGCCCTGACGGGTCTCTGAGGAACCGGGCCGACCAGAACCTTGATCCGGGTCGTCTGGAGACCGCAGAGCGAGGACGGAGCGAGACGAGGGGGGGCCGTCCTCAA
Source organism: Salarias fasciatus (assembly GCF_902148845.1). NCBI lineage: Eukaryota > Metazoa > Chordata > Actinopteri > Blenniiformes > Blenniidae > Salarias > Salarias fasciatus. The sequence continues at coordinate 31,822,454 of NC_043751.1, forward strand.
ACACCTGCAGCCAGAACACGTTCCCCCGCGTCACCGGAACCTGAGGAAGACCAGCAGAACCTCAGCAGGGTTCTCCAGAGACCAGCAGAACCTCAGCAGGGTTCTCCAGACCAGCAGAACCTCAGCAGGGTTCTCCAGAGACCAGCAGAGCCTCAGCAGGGTTCTCCAGACCAGCAGAGCCTCAGCAGGGTTCTCCAGACCAGCAGAGCCTCAGCAGGGTTCTCCAGACCAGCAGAGCCTCAGCAGGGTTCTCCAGACCAGCAGAACCTCAGCAGGGTTCTCCAGACCAGCAGAGCCTCAGCAGGGTTCTCCAGAGACCAGCAGAGCCTCAGCAGGGTTCTCCAGACCAGCAGAGCCTCAGCAGGGTTCTCCAGACCAGCAGAGCCTCAGCAGGGTTCTCCAGACCAGCAGAGCCTCAGCAGGGTTCTCCAGACCAGCAGAGCCTCAGCAGGGTTCTCCAGACCAGCAGAGCCTCAGCAGGGTTCTCCAGAGACCAGCAGAGCCTCAGCAGGGTTCTCCAGAGACCAGCAGAACCTCAGCAGGGTTCTCCAGACCAGCAGAGCCTCAGCAGGGTTCTCCAGACCAGCAGAGCCTCAGCAGGGTTCTCCAGAGACCAGCAGAGCCTCAGCAGGGTTCTCCAGACCAGCAGAGCCTCAGCAGGGTTCTCCAGACCAGCAGAGCCTCAGCAGGGTTCTCCAGACCAGCAGAACCTCAGCAGGGTTCTCCAGACCAGCAGAGCCTCAGCAGGGTTCTCCAGACCAGCAGAGCCTCAGCAGGGTTCTCCAGACCAGCAGAACCTCAGCAGGGTTCTCCAGACCAGCAGAACCTCAGCAGGGTTCTCCAGACCAGCAGAGCCTCAGCTGTTCCGTGTTTCAGTGTTCAGTAAATGTGTTTCAGGTAAATCCTCTGCTGCTGTTTGTTTGTTTGTTTTTGGGTTAAATGACGCTTTACCTCCTGCAGACTTTTATTTTGTAGGATTCAGATCTTGTGGGAAGCTGGGAGAAAACCAGGGACCAGCATGCACCGGGGCGGGGCGGACCAGCATGCACCGGGGCGGGGCGGACCAGCATGCACCAAATTCCCTGGCGTTATAATTGGATGCTTCTAAATGGAACATCGTGTGAGCGGTGTCCGTCTGTTTGATGGGAAAAAAAACAAAAGAAATGGAGGAAAAAATTGTAGAAGGACTTAAAACCCCTGAACTGTGTGAATTTCCTGAAGCAGAAGGTTCAGTGTGTTTAGAAAAAGCTGCAGAGGTTAAAGGTCAAACTGCTCCTTTTTAAACAATCAGCAAAACCGATCAAACCAGGAACAGAAACTGGTTCAGTTCAACGAAACGTTCTGTTCTGAACTGAAGGCAGAACTTCATGAAGGCTCCAGAGGAGCTTGGTTGTTTTGTTTTGTTGTTTGTTTTGTTGTTTGTTGTTTTGTTTTTTGTTTTGTTGTTTTGTTTTGTTTTGTTGTTTTGTTTTGTTCAGTTTGTTCCTCACAGTGAGGCTGAATCTTCCGGAGCTGCTTTTTAAAGATTCAAAGTTCTTTAAGGATTTTTGACTGGAGGAACGTCCCTGAAACGGTTCTGTTGGTCAGAGAGGCTGCAGACCGGACCAGGTCCTGGACTCTGCAGGACCCGGTCCTGGACTCTGCAGGACCCGGTCCTGGACTCTATCTGCTCTGAGCTGGAACTGAACCCAGGAGGTTTTGACCTGGTGAGCCCGGAGAGGAGAACCGGGGAGGAGAACCCCGGACAGGAGAACCACCTGGGAGCAGCCGAAGCGCTGGTCCTCCACGGCGCCGGACTCCAGGGCGGACAGACAGCGCTCCGACCCAGATGTCAGCTCCTCCACATCTGGAAGGTCCACCGGAAACATGACTCCGCCCACATCAGCCGGAGACCAGCTGGAACCACAACAGCACGAGGCCACGTGAGGACGTTCACAAAGCAACAGCTCCACGCGCCAGACTCCGTTCAGAAATCCTCCAGTTCTGAATCAGACTCGCTTCCTCGCAGACGGTCAGACAGATGACCGCGGGTCGCTGCAGCCGGAGGCTCCTTCCGGAAGTCGTCTTCAGTTCGGCCCGGAAATCACTGCGATACACTCCGGTCGGCGTGTTTGCTTCAGGTAAACTGGACTCTCAGGTGAGGCGGAGGTCACGTGTCGATGTGGAGAAACGAGCGAACGCAGGAAGGCAGAAACAAACAAACAAAAACCCTGAATCACACAGAATAAAGAGTCTCTTCCTGCACGAGCTTCGTCTCATTTAGAAAAACTGCCTCCGTGACTCCACCCGTGTTTCCCCCTGGAGTTTATGAGCGCAAACAGCTGTTCGACCTTTGAACATCTGGAAGACAAACAAACACGAAAACTTCACAATAAAACTTCACAGTAAAACTTCACAGTAAAACTCCGGCTCGGTATTATGATGAGGAAGCAGTCTGGACTCACCTGGTCAGGAGACAGGACAGGATCCGCACACCTGCAGCCTGAAACACACCTGTACCTGCTGTGCACGAGGCCTGCAGCGCCCCCCGGTGATCGCGCGCAGAACTGCGTCATTTTCCCCAGAAGTCAAAAGGCCACAAAAAATACATGAAAAGCAGTAAAGAAACTCTTTATCTGCTGGAATCTTTAACTCGCAGCGGTTTTCAGTCACCTCAGTGTTTAAATGCAGAAATAACTCTGCTACAGCAGCGGCGTTTTTATCGGCGCTTCATTTTAATCTAATCTATAAATTATTTCAAAATAAAGTGACACTATTTTCACTTTATTTTGTAGTGTATTCGTACTTGCATTTCCCTACTTAGAACTTTAATTTAGAGCGATCAGAAGATTAATTTTTAATCAAAATTAATCACAGATTTTACACATTAATCACAGTTTGAACTGCTTTATAATTCCATGGTTTCCTATTTGAAGACAGTTTTATCCCAAAATGTAAAACATTTCTCACCACAGTGTCTCCATTTGAAATCAAACGAACATGAAGAGAACAGACCCAGACTGAAGCAGGGCGTCCAGGTTTATCGGCACTGTTTTTATTACCGGTCAGTAGAACAAGTTCCACATCAAAGCAAAGTCTTGTTTATTTAACAGAGTGACAGAAACACGTGACACTGATCCAATAAACTGAAACACAGAAGAGAAGGTTAGAATGAATCCCAGTGAGGAGTAGCAGGGCCCCCTGGTGGCCCCGCTGGGTACGACAGCTTCAGGGCTCCAGGCTGGATTATGGAGAAACAGATTAGAGATTAGACTAAACTGGACTCGGCTGGACTCACATTGGACTCTAACATGTCCTGGTCCTGCTTCGTGTGATTGGTCAGCCGTCTCAGTGCAGAATGAAATTAGAATTAAAGTTCAGCATCAATCAGCCAATCACAGCTCCCCTCTGTCCAGGTGATGCGGTCATGTGACAGACTGGACCAATCACATCACATCTGGTTTATCGTGTTCAGTATTCTGGACCGGAGCGTGGACGTCTGCCTGGGGGGGCCAGGATCTGGGCTCTGGGGTCCCCCCTGGTCGTCTGGACCCTGAGGGCCTCTCTGACCTGCTTCTGGTCTTCTCGGGGGTCAGAGGTCATGATCAGGCTGGTCTTTAGTCCCTCTTCATGTTCTACCTGTGGACTCAGCTCCCTTGTTCTCCTGTGGAGGGTTAGACTGACGGTGGTCTGCAGTCGACCTCCTGATGCTCCGGCGTAATTTGACACCTGGATCCTCAGCCTCACCAGCAGCTATAATCTCCAACAAAAGTCCGTAAGACGTCCTCAGTCATGTCTCCATGCAGGAGCAGCGGCTGACTGGCTGTCTGTCCTCGCTCTCTCTTCCTTCTCTTCACCTCCTGTTGTTGTTGTCTTGTCTTTTCACCTTTAGTTTCTTTCACTTTCTGTCCCTGTCAGGTCCAGCAGCATCATGTCTCAGCACTCAAAATAAATAAATTAAAAAAAAAAACAGGTAAACAACAGGAGCCTGATAGTTAAAAGCTCTGCCTGGAAGATCGACCCTGTCTGGAACCAGACAGCAGCAGAACCTCCAATCTGCAGCGTCCTGCTGGACAGACAGCATGGAGACGACTGCTGGAGCCCCGCCCACCTCTATATACAGCCAATGAGAACGCTGTGGGGGACGCCACATTAGCCCCGCCCACCTTTATATACAGCCAATGAGAACACTGTGGGGGATGCCATGTTAGCCCCGCCCACCTTTATATACAGCCAGGAGTCCAGACTGGCGGGTCCGGTCCAGGATCCGGTTCCGGACCCGGGTCAGCGGTAGATCCGTCCGCTGTTGTCCAGAGCTTCTCTCAGTTTGACCTTCAGGACGTCCTTGCTGGAGTAGAGCGGCAGCAGCAGCAGGGAGGAGCAGGTGTGCGCTTCGGGGTAGAACTGGTCCCGGCACTGATCCGGAACCGCCTTCACCGTGATCCGCATCCTCATCCGGTCCACGTTGAGACTGGGGATCCGCTCGAACCCGGTCACGAACCCTGCAGGGGGAGCCAGGAAGATCTGAGCTGCGGCCAAATACTGACCACCAGGGGGCGCACACATCTGGAATCAACACACATCTGGAATCAACATCTGGAATCAACAGATCTAAATTGGCAGCAGGCGAGGAAGGAAGACATGTTTGAAACATCTCCAGATGTTCTGGCAGATGTTCTGTGGAATACGTGCATTTGTGGGATGAGCTGCATGGCCGAGAGCCGAGGACGAATATTTATGTCAACAGCAAACTGAAACACGTCTGTTTCAGCCCAGATGTTTCAGTCCAGGTGTTTCAGCCCAGATGTTTCAGCCCAGATGTTTCAGCCCAGATGTTTCAGCCCAGATGCTTCAGTCCAGATGTTTCAGCCACTGACCACTGCACAGTCCGTTGCCATGGCGCTTTTTAAAACTGCAGTATCAAAGTTCATCAAGAAATATAGAAAAGAAACAGGAAGTGGGGTCTGTTCACTTCCTGTAGACGTCAATACGTCACTTCCTCCTCCCGTCCAATCAGAAGGCTTCGTCTTGAGAGCAGTTACATCCAGAGGATTAAAACAGGAAGCAGAAGTCGTTCATTCAGATCCGGTAACCACGGCGACTTACAGAGGAACAGCTTCTTCTCCGCCTCCGTCAGCTCCTCGAACACCTCCCAGAACATCTGGATGTTGGGGTGGTCGTCATGGTAACCGCTCTCATACTCCGTGTTCTGTCAGAGCGAGAGGAACGCGGGTCATGGCCGAGCCGGGCCCGGTTCTGAGGAACCGGCGGTTCTCCGCGTACCTGCCGGAGCGAGTCCCAGTCCTGGAAGTGTTCTCCCACCAGAACCTCCTGCAGCTGCTCGGGTCCGAACAGCTTCACCACGTCGCGCTCGCACACCTGGAAGAACCCGCGCCGGAACGCCCGGAACGCCCCGGCCACCGACCCGTTGAAGGCGTGGTCCACGTACGCGTCCACGAACTCCTTCCTGTAGAACAGAACCCAGCGGAACCCAGTAGAACCCAGTAGAACCCACCCAGACTTTATCTGGTTTTAACCCTGGAACCTCTGGCAGCTCTGGTTCTGCAGCTCCGGGGTTCCTCAGGGATTTATTCTGGGCCCGATTTGTTTCTACCATGAAACAAATCCGAGCGGTGGCGGAACTGAAACCACTCTGACGGAACACGTGAACACTTTTACGCCGTTCTGAAACGGTTCTCTTTCCTCCAACGTTTGAGTTGGAGTCGTCATGGTTACAGACCGCTCTTAATTTGGAAGGAAATCATTCTGAATTAGCTTTCTTCTTCCTGTTTACAAGAGAAGATTCACTCTGAATCAAGGTTCTCCGAAGGGTTCTGATTGGACGGGAGGAAGAAGTGACATATTGACATCTACAGGAAGTGAACAGACTCCACTTCCTGTTTCTTCTCTGTCTCGTTTAAGGGTTGACGCTGTGACTTTAAAATTAAATCAATCATTAAATTCATTAAATCAATCGTCTCTGATCGAGTCTGGCGCTCGCTCCAGCGGCCATCTTGGAAAATGGGCGCCATGGCGACGGGACAAGAGAAGAAGAAGACGGACTTCAGTTCACCTGAGCGGAGTGAAGCAGCCGCTACATTCTGGTTGAAGCTGAATTTAGAACCATCATTTCCTGGTTCTTCCTGATCCTCACGTTCTGCAGGAACTCCTCCGGAGTTCTCCATGAGAACGCCCAGAGGTGGAGAACCACCACCGCTCTCTTCATCCTGTTCTGTCTGCTTCTCTGGTGTTCCTTACTTGTTCTGACCGGTCACCGGCTTCCCGGCGTTCTGGGGGTCCAGGTCGACGTCGGTTCCGTCCCAGTTGACCTTTTATCACACAGAAGAACAGACCTGACGTTCTGGGACGAAGGCGGAACCGACGACGGAGAACAGAAGAACCTACTGAGAAGTCCTGACAGAGGTCCTCCAGAACGTCGTCGCTGTACTCGTACAGGATGGAGCGCAGACACCTGGAGAACAGGTCAGAGGTCAACGTTCTGAGCAGGTTCTGAACTACAGCCGGAGATAAAACGGAGCTTTTCCTCCAGAGAACAAGGAACATGGCCGACAGACCGACAGACTGTGTTCTAATGTGTTTTGACAGAAAATACGAAGAGCCGCCCAAAGCTAAGCTAACAGCTCCCAATGAACGGAACAAAGCTAAGCTAACAGCTCCCAATGAACGGAACAAAGCTAAGCTAACAGCTCCCAATGAACGGAACAAAGCTAAGCTAACAGCTCCCAATGAACGGAACAAAGCTAAGCTAACAGCTCCCAATGAACAGAACAAAGCTAAGCTAACAGCTCCCAATGAGTGGAACAAAGCTAAGCTAACAGCTCCCAACGAGTGGCCCAAAGGTAAGCTAACAGATAAAAGCCCAGTTTCCATGGTAACAATTTCAAGTGAAAACAAAACGTTGGCTGTGCTTTCGGAGTGTTTTGGGAATGTTGTCGTGTGAGAACGCAGAAGCGTTGCCGTGGAAACCCACCCTCCCAGACAGGGCTGGAACTCCAGCATGTCCTCCAGCGCCGGTTCCACGTCCAGCAGCTTCTTGAACAGAACAAGAGGAACCGGGAAGTAAACGATGTAGCCGTTGTACAGAGCCAGTCCGCACAGAACCCCCAAGTGGAAGAACCGTTCCGGAGCCCCCGGCGCCTGGAAGACACCGAACCGTTCAGTCAGAACCGGGACGGACTGAGGAGTTCTATCGGAACGTTCTGCAGGGACTCACCCTGGAGGAGAACCAGGCCAGCGTCTCGGAGTCGTTGAACATGAACAAACCGGACTCAGGAGAAAACGCCTCATGGAACGCCTTGTAGAAGAAATCCTTCAAGAACACCGGGTACAGCGGGTCGGAATCCCAGGCTCCGTCAAACCACACCTGGAAGACAGAACCACAGGAGGAACCGGAAAGAGAACTCCGTGAGGAACCGGAGACAGACGGGTTCCTGCGGCAGAACCGGGCACTGTTCCTACCCCCAGCGGTCTCCTGAAGTCCCCGTCCTGGGCCTCAGCCAGCTGTTGGAACGTGTCCTCTAGAACCGACTCTCGATTCAGCTTCAGGACGAAGTAGACGACGCCCGGCGCCAGGGAGAACCAGAGAGTGGGCGAAGCCATCTCAAACATCTTTGTAATCTAGGAGAACGTTCCAGGTTTAGGCCGCCTTCCTCAGGTCGCCGTGGTGACGGTCGGAGAACCTCAGCAGAACCTCACCTTGATGGCTTCAGCAGTGGCGTCAAAGACCAGCTTCTTGGTTCTGAGGTCCATCAGGAAGGGGAACCGTCCCAGAACCAGCGGCTCGCTGCCGTCAGGCTGGAACCCCGGCAGGAGGGAACCTCTGGGCCTCACCTGGGAACACAGGACAGGGGAAGCTTCAGGACCGGCGGGTCCCTGCAGGACCGGCGGGTCCCTGCAAGACAGGGGAACCTTCAGGACCAACAGGTCCCTGCAGGACCGGCGGGTCCCTGCAGGACAGGCGGATCCCTTCAGGACCGGCGGATCCTGGTCCAGACGCTCTGGGCTGAAAGGTTCCAGCTCTGAAGCAGATGTAGTTTCCCTGCTGGACCTCTAGAAGGCGCTGCTGGCTTTAGTCATGAAGACACACGGTCCTGTCTGTCTCCGTCTGTCTCTGTCTGTCCCTGCACCCTGGGGCCCTCGCCTCAGCGGTCCAGGTTTTCCCGGTGTCTCGTCCCCCGTCCCTCCCCGAGTCCCGTCTCTCTGTCCCCCACCAGCTGGTCCCTGACATCCCGCGTTCTTTGTGTTCTTTCCTGGTTTGATCTGCCTCCCTGGTTCTGGACTGACAGACCCCAAGCCCGACCCCGACCCCGACCCTGACCCTGACCCCGACCCCGACCCTGACCCCGACCCTGACCCCGACCCCGACCCCGACCTGACCCCGACCCTGACCCTGACCTGACCCTGACCCCGACCTGACCCTGACCTGACCCTGACCCCGACCCTGACCCCGACCCCGACCCCGACCTGACCCCAACCCTGACCCTGACCTGACCCTGACCCCGACCCTGACCCTGACCTGACCCTGACCCCGACCCTGACCCCGACCCCGACCTGACCCCGACCCTGACCTGACCCTGACCCCGACCCTGACCCCGACCCCGACCCCGACCTGACCCCGACCCTGACCCTGACCTGACCCCGACCCCGACCTGACCCCGACCCTGACCCTGACCTGACCCTGACCCCGACCCTGACCCTGACCTGACCCTGACCTGACCCTGACCCTGACCTGACCCTGACCCCGACCTGACCCCGACCCTGACCCTGACCCCGACCCTGACCCCGACCCTGACCTGACCCTGACCCCGACCTGACCCTGACCCTGACCCCGACCCTGACCCTGACCCCGACCCTGACCTGACCCCGACCCCGACCCTGACCTGACCCTGACCCGACCCCGACCCTGACGTACTTCAGTAAGAACCTTCTCTCGGTTCTCAGTCGGTTCTGACTGCGGCTGCAGAGAACATGACACTCTAAACATGAACACCAGGAGAACACGGAGAACAGTTCTGCTTTCGGTTTCCATGGAGACAGAGTGTTTTCAAAGCCATGTTTTCTCCTGTTTCCATGGAGACCGTGGTTCTCCGCGGTCTGTTCCGGTGTTGTAGTGTAAAGGAACGGTTCCTCTGGGGAGCCGTCCCTGGTCCCGGGTTCTGCAGAGGCTGGTCGTTACGTTTCTCCAGAGCAGCAGCTCCTCCTGCAGGAAGCGCTCCGTCATCCGGAGGCAGAAGACAGAGTCCGGTAACCGGCGGGACTCCGGGACCCGGCCGTTCGCCTGCGAAGGAACCAACAGCGTCACGGAGAGGAGATGGGGAGCGGGGGCGGCGCCGGGGGAGGAGGGGGCGGAGCCGGGGGGGGCGGGGGAACTCACGTCGTACAGGAGCTGCAGAACCACCAGCAGGTTCCTGACGCCGGCGTTACGGGGAACGGGGGCGGAGCCAAGGATCACCGACAGCGTCTGCTTCCACACCGTCACGTACGCCAGAGAGGTGGAGCGAGGCAGAGAGCACCACCAGGACCCTGCAGTCACACACACACACACACACACACACACACACACACACACACACACACACACACACACACACCGGGGGGTCAGCAGCAGGGCGGCGGGTCGAGGCGATGGAGCATCATTGTGGTATGAAGAATGAGGCTTTCTGGTATTTCATTACAGCTCACAGATTGAGACTGTAGAGAAAATGTGGGCGGGGCTAACGTGATGTCATCCACAGACCAAATATAAAATGTGGGCGGGGCTAACGCGATGTCATCCACAGACCAAATATAAAATGTGGGCGGGGCTAACGTGACGTGAAATCCAGCTTTAAATGAGTTCTGATTGGTTCTAATAGGACTCGGGTTCTATTCGGTGTTCCTTACCTATGACCTGGAGGTTCTCCCTGGACAGACTCACGATGGCGGCGGCGAGCGCCTCGGCCAGCCGGGTGTTCTGCCGCCGCCCGGTTCTCTGGAGAACGTGCAGGAGCTCGAGCAGCAGCAGGTAGACCCTCAGGGCCTCCAGCCCCGGCGGCCTGGGGTCCAGAGAGCCCAGCATGAGCAGGACGGCCTCCTCCACCTGCAGGGGGCGACACCCAACAACACCAGACTGCTGCGTTTCTCTCTCTCTCTTATTTTCTGGACGTTGTTTGTTTCCTGCGATGAAGCAAATCACGTGGTGTTCTGGACGAACTGGTTTCCTTGTCATCTGGTGACCGACTCCCGGCGCCGCTGCTCCCAGCAGCAGATGTTACAACCAGTAAAATCAGAGGAAATTTTACTTTGTGCCTGCCGGCTGCTGCTGCTGGCGACGTGCCAGAAGTGAAGGAACAAAAAAGCTTAGAGCTGAAATAGCTGAAAAAGTTTAAAAGATGTGAAACTGTTTTTAAAAAGCATTGAAAAAGTTAGAAAAAGGAGGAAACCGGACAGACTTGGCAGACCCAAACGTGTTGTGAGGGTCTGCTGGGAACATCTGGCGGAACCCTCTGTCAGCATGGCTTTCAACTCCCACCTCCGGGAGAGCTTCTCTCATGTCCCGAGGGAGGCTGGGGACATTGAGTCTGAGTGGACCATGTTCTCCACCTCCATTGTCGAAGCAGCTGCTCGGAGCTGTGGTCGTAAGGTCTCCTGGGCCTGTCGTGGCGGCAACCCCCGAACCCGGTGGTGGACACCGGAAGTAAGGGCTGCGGTCAAGCTGAAGAAGGAGTCCTATCGAGCCTTGTTGGCTCATGGGACTCCAGAAGCAGCTGACAGGAACCGGCAGGCCAAGCGAACTGCAGCCCGAGCAGTTGTGGAGGCAAAAACTCGGGTCTGGGAGGAGTTCGGGGAGGCCATGGAGGAGGACTATCGGTCGGCCTCGAAGAAATTCTGGCAAACCGTCCGGCGCCTCAGGAGGGGAAAGCAGGTCTCTGCCAACACTGTTTACAGTGGAGGTGGGGAGCTGCTGACCTCAACTGGGGATATTGTTGGACGGTGGAAGGAATACTTTGAGGACCTCCTCAATCCCGTCGCCACGTCTTCTGTGGAGGAAGCAGAGGCTGAGGTCTCAGAGGAGGACTGAGGTCTCAGAGGTGGACTCGTCCATCACCCAAGCTGAAGTCACTGAGGTGGTTGGTAAGCTCCTCGGTGGCAAGGCACCGGGGGTGGACGAGATTCGGCCTGAGTACCTTAAGTCTCTGGATGTGCAGGGACTGTCTTGGTTGACACGTCTCTGCAACATTGCATGGCGGTCGGGGACGGTGCCTCTGGACTGGCAGACCGGGGTGGTGGTCCCCCTGTTTAAAAAGGGGGACCGGAGGGTGTGCTCCAACTATAGGGGGATTACACTCCTCAGCCTCCCCGGGAAAGTCTATTCCAGGGTACTGGAGAGGAGGATCCGACCGATAGTCGAACCTCGGATCCAGGAGGAACAATGCGGTTTTCGTCCTGGTCGTGGAACAGTGGACCAGCTCTATACCCTCCATAGGGTGCTCGAGGGTTGTTGGGAGTTTGCCCAACCAGTCCACATGTGTTTTGTGGATTTGGAGAAGGCATTCGACCGTGTCCCTCGTGGTGTCTTGTGTGGGGTGCTCCGGGAATACGGAGTCCGGGGCCCCTTGTTAAGGGCCGTCCGGTCCTTGTATGATCGGAGTAGGAGTCTGGTCCGCATTGCCGGCAGTAAGTCGGACCTGTTCCCGGTGCATGTTGGACTCCGGCAGGGCTGCCCTTTGTCACCGGTTCTGTTCATAATCTTCATGGACAGAATTTCTAGGTGCAGCCAGGGGCCCGAGGGGGTCCGGTTCGGGAACCACAGGATTTCATCTCAGCTTTTTGCAGATGATGTTGTCCTGTTGGCTTCATCGAACCCGGACCTACAGCATGCACTGGGGCGGTTCGCAGCCGAGTGTGAAGCGGCAGGGATGAGGATCAGCACCTCCAAATCCGAGGCCATGGTCCTCGACCGGAGGAAGGTGGCTTGCCCCCTCCAGGTTGGTGGAGAGACCCTAGCCCAAGTGGAGGAGTCCAAGTATCTTGGGGTCTTGTTCACGAGTGGGGGACGGATGGAGCGTGAGATTGACAGGCGGATCGGTGCAGCGGCTGCAGTGATGCGGTCGTTGTGTCGGTCCGTCGTGGTGAAGAAGGAGCTGAGCCGAAAGGCGAAGCTCTTGATTTACCGGTCAATCTACGTTCCCACCCTCACCTATGGTCATGAGCTTTGGGTCATGACCGAAAGGACAAGATCCCGGATACAAGCGGCCGAAATGAGCTTCCTCCGTAGGGTGGCTGGGCGCTCCCTTAGAGACAGGGTGAGGAGCTCAGTCACCAGGGAGGAGCTCGGAGTAGAGCCGCTACTCCTCCACATCGAGAGGAACCAGCTGAGGTGGCTCGGACATCTGTTTAGGATGCCTCCTGGACGCCTCCCTAGGGAGGTGTTCCGGGCATGTCCCACTGGGAGGAGACCCCGGGGAAGACCCAGGACACGCTGGAGAGACTATGTCTCTCGGCTGGCCTGGGAACGCCTTGGGATCCTCCCAGAGGAGCTGGAGGAAGTGTCTGGGGACAGGGAAGTCTGGGCGTCCCTGCTGAGACTGCTGCCCCCGCGACCCGGCCCCGGATAAGCGGTAGAAAATGGATGGATGGATGGATGGATGAAAAAGTTTAAAACGGTGAACTTTTTAAACCGGCTGCTGCTGCTGCTGCGGTGGAACCTCGAACTCGGATCGTTTCCGGAGGAAGCCTGCCGTCGACGCACCTTCGCTGCAGCTCGCTCCGGTTTCAGCAGCTGCTCAAAAGCTCGCCGTGCAGCCGGGAGATTCACGCCGTGGAACTCCGGGGACGTCTGGAAGTGTCTGTCTCCGCTGGAGGAAGAGGAAGGAGACAAAGTGAGGATGCTGTGCAGACCGGGTCAGGAACAGAGTCCCGGGGTCCAGATCAGGTTCTGCAGGCTGAAGTCCGAAGCGTTCTGAAGGTTAAACAGCCTCCAAAGTTTCAGTGTTCTGTTTTTGGTATTGTTTCCACAGTGGCTCATGCTGCTCCTGTGGATCTGTTGGGTTTCTCTGTAAAAGTGTCTGGAAGCAGCCATGTTGTAATTGGCACTTCATAAATAAAGCTGAATTTGAATTTGAATTTTTGAAACTCCTTCAACATCTGGGCGGTTGTAGAAGCTTTAGTCGGCAGACAGTTCAGGCCGTTTCCAGCTGGTTTTTGTTCCTGGTTTTCCTTCTTCAGCATTTTCCAGATAATTTAACATTTCGAATAGAAAACTACTTTACTCTCAGAGAAACTACTTTAATGATCCACGGGATAAATAGAAAGCGGAGTCTGGAATAAAGAATAAAAATTAAATACTAATCTGTAAAATCCTGAATATGAGCAGAGAAAAGATGAAATGACATTAATTCTCATTTTAACATATTTTCCTATTATAAGAATTGTTTTTTAAATCCAAGGAAAAAAAAGTCATTTTAAAAAGACTCTGGAGTGTAAATTAAATTAAAACTATAATAAAAAGCGTATAGAGGTAAAATGTAGTGAAAGCTCCAGGGAACCACAGCAGAACTAGAACCGACGTCCTAGATCAGGGGTGTTCAACCTGCGGCTCTGGAGCCACATGTGGCTCTTCAGTCCCTCTGCAGCGGCTCCACGGAGCCTGAATAAACATTTTACTTATTTTTAAATCATTATATGATTCGTCACTCTGGGTTCAAAAGGGATTCAGAAAAGGTTCAAGTGAAACTGAGAAAAATAGTAAAAACCACAAGAAATGGAGGAAAAATGAGAGAAAAACCTGAAATGTCTCCAATTTCTAACATCAGAAAATGAAATATGGCAACAAAAAAAAAAAAAAAACTCTTTAAAAAAGAGGTAAAACGGATAAAATTTCAAAACTGTCAACAAAAAGTCTCAAAAACAGAAAGAAAACTGTTAAAATCAGGAACAAAAACTAGTTCAGTGTAATAAAATGTTCTCTGTTCTGAACTGGAGTGAAACTTCATGATGCTTCATCAGATCTAGTTTCAGTCTGAAGCTTCCTGAGCTGCATTAAAGGTTCTTTACGGCTCCAGAACTGCTGGACCGGAACGGTTCTGTTGGTCCTAGAGGCTGCAGAACCCGGTTCTAGATGAAGAACGGAGCGGTTCTGTCTGGAAAAGAGCAGAACGCTGAGAGGGACTCAGGTTTGAGTTCCACTCTGGGAGGGAGAGCAGGGTGTCGTCGGCGTAGAGGTGGAGACGGACGTCAAGCAGGCCTCCGTCTTCTGGACCAGACGTCCCTGAGACGCCCCGACGTCCCCGAGATGCCCCGATACTCCCAAATGTCCCAGAGACACCCCTATGTCCCTGAGACACCTCGACGTCCCCGAGACACCCCTATGTCCCCGAGACACCTCGACATCCCCGAGACATCCCCGAGACACCCGACGTCCCCAAGACGTCCCCGAGACACCCCTATGTCCCCGAGACACCTCGACATCCCCGAGACATCCCCGAGACACCCAACGTCCCCAAGACGTCCGTGAGACAGCCCTATGTCCCTGAGACACCTCGACGTCCCCGAGACACCCCTATGTCCCCAAGACACCTCGACGTCCCCGAGACACCCCTATGTCCCCAAGACACCTCGACATCCCCTCGACATCCCCGAGACACCCGACGTCCCCAAGACGTCCCCGAGACACCCCTATGTCCCTGAGACACCTCGACGTCCCCGAGATGTCCCCGAGAAACCCCCTATGTCCCCGAGACACCCCTATGTCCCCGAGACACCCAACGTCCCCGAGACGCCCCGACATCCCCGAAGCGCCTGACATCCCCGAGACACCCCGATGTCCCCGAGGCGCCCTGACGTCCCAGAGACACCCGATGTCCCCGAAGCGCCCAACGTGCCAGAGACGCCCCGACGTCCCAGAGACACCCTGACGTCCCCCGAGATTCCATCACCTCCCTGAGCGCCCGGCGTACCTTCGCTGGAGGAAGCTCCGGTTCCAGCAGGACGCAGAGGAGAACGTCTGCTTCAGGTCCCTGTGAAGAGTTCCACCATTTTTAATCCAGAGAGACAAAGTTCCACAGCAGGACTGAAAAACCAGGAACCGTCCGAAAACAAGACGAGGAACCGACTCCGATGTCAAGGGAAGCAGAACCGATCAAGAAAGAAGCTTTAAGTCAAACTTTTCTAAAACACCATGAAGAACCTCATCTCGGTCCGGTTCTGCGGTTCCTCAGCAGAACTGAAGCAGACTCACTTCTGGATCTTCCTCCAGGTCTTTGAGTCGCACTCAGAGCTCCAGGAATCAACGCCGTCGTCGAGGCAGAGCTGCGTTCCGCCGCCGCCACCCGGGTCTCCAGAAACGTCCTGCAGAAGAGAACAGCGTCAGGTTCCAGAACCTTCTGATCCGGAGCAGAACGCAGAGCCGTACCTCGCCTGCAGAGGCGAACGAGCAGTTTCCCGCCGCGAAGATCCTCCGGACGCTGCGACCTGAAACCACAGGGTGAGACGTGGCGGTTCCGCCTGGCGTTCTACCGGGACGGACGGCAGAACCGTTACCGGGCGGCAGCTGGACCGGCAGCGGAACCGCCGGGGGGGTCTCCGGCCCGCGGCCCAGCTGGCCGTGTTCCGCAAGGCCGAAGGAGAACACGGAGCCGGACCGGGTCAGAACCAGAGTGTGATGGCTGAGGAGAGAACACACGGCGGAACCACGTCAGGAGAACCTCCTCCACGCTGGGAGAACCCTGCCGTACCTTCCACACGCCACTGCCACGACCTTTGACCCCCACAGCTCCGTCACCAGCCGCGGCCGCAGCTCGTCCCGGTAGGAGTTGTGTCCCAGCTGACCGTGGCGTCCACAGCCGAAGGTGAAGACAGCGCCGTCCTGAGGGGGCGGAGCCACGGAGTCAAGGGGCGGGACAGTGGGAGGGACAGTGGGGGGGACACTTGGGAGGTTCCCGCCGCCGGACGGGGGACGGACGGGGACAGACCTTGGTGAGGACGGCGGTGTGGGCTCTTCCACAGGACACGTCGGTGGACTTCTTGCCGTTCAGACAGCGGACAGCTGACGGCGTCTTCCGATCTGCAGGAACCAAGAACATGGCAGACGCTGGCGTTCTGGCGGCAGTCTGAACGGCGGCGGCGCCCCCCACCCCCCCCACTTCCCCACCCCCCCACCTGTGACGTCTCCCAGGCCCAGCTGGCCGCTGTCGTTCGCCCCCCAGGAGAAAACGCCGCCAGACACCGAGATGGCGAAGCTCTGCTCGCCTCCCGCCGCGATCCGGACCAACGGCAGCGCCGACACAACGCTGACCAGCCGGGGGGAACCGGAACCGGAACCAGAACCAGAACCAGAACCAGAACCCCCGAGACCCAGCTGGCCCCGGGAGTCCAGACCCCAGGAGAACAGCCGGCCGTCTGGGAGGAGGAAGAGGAAGACGAGGAGGAGGAGGAGGAAGAGGAGGAGGAGGAGGAGGAAGAGGAAGAGGAGGAGGAGGAGAAAGAGGAGGAGGAAGAGGAGGAGGAGGAGGAGGAGGAGAAAGAGGAAGAGAAAGAGGAAGAGGAAGATGAGGAGGAGGAAGATGAGGAGGAGGAGGAGGAAGAGGAGGAGGAAGATGAGGAGGAGGAAGATGAGGAGGAGGAAGAGGAGGAAGAGGAAGAGGAGGAAGATGAGGAGGAGGAAGATGAGGAGGAGGAAGATGAGGAGGAGGAGGAGGAAGAGGAGGAGGAGGAAGATGAAGAGGAGGAGACAGAAGTTCAACATTAATATAAGAATCAAATCTCAAAAAAAAACCTGAAGCCTCCAAGAAAAACATTTTTGGGAAGAAAAGTTTCAATCAGGAAACAGAAACTCAGTTTGAAAGAAAGAAAAGGATCAGTGGATCAGTGGATCAGTGGATCAGTGGATCACTAACTCACCTCTGGTCAGGGCCAGGGAGTGGCGGCTGCCGCACGACACCTGAGAGACCAGCAGGTCCGAGAAACCTGGGAGAGGCCTGGAGAGAGCAGGGATCTGGTGTTGATCTGGGATCTGTTACTGATCAGGGATCTGGTGTTGATCTGGGATCTGTTACTGATCAGGGATCTGGTGTTGATCAGACTGCAGCTGATCAGGGGAAATAGGATTTCAGAATTTATCTGACATTGTGTGTGTGTGTGTGTGTGTGTGTGTGTGTGTGTGTGTGTGTGTGTGTGTGTGTGTGTGTGTGTGTGTGTGTGTGAGACCTGGCGCTGGGCGGAGTGTGTGTCAGCTCCACCCTCAGCACTCCTCCTCCCTCCTCCAGCAGCGTCGCCTCGTCGTCTCTGCAGCTCAGAGCTCGGATCCGGTCTGTGAGGAACTCTGCAGAACCAGCAGAACACAAAGTGATCAGCAACAGACACACAACAGCAACAAACAACAGACAACAACAAACAACAGACAACAAACACACAACAGCAACAAACAACAGACAACAACAAACAACAGACAACAAACAACAGACAACAAACACACAACAGCAACAAACAACAGACAACAACAAACAACAGATAACAAACAACAGACAACAAACAACAACAAACAACAGACAACAAACACACAACAGCAACAAACAACAGACAACAACAAACAACAGACAACAAACAACAGACAACAAACACACAACAGCAACAAACAACAGACAACAAACAACAACAAACAACAAACAACAGACAACAACAAACAACAGACAACAAACACACAACAGCAACAAACAACAGACAACAAACACACAACAGCAACAAACAACAACAAACAACAAACAGCAACAGACGGTCTGACTGAAGCGACCAGTAGAGCCTGCAGCTGGAGGGACTGAAGACCAGAATGAGGAGGAGTGAAGAACATGAAGACTCCAGGAAAACAACAAAACAACAACAGATGAAACAAAACAAGCAGAAGCTGTGAGACGAAACAGAAGATCTCTTCCTGCTTCCTTCTTTCCTCTCAGATCTTCTGATCTTTAATCCTGATTTATTCTGATTTTTAAGCTTTTCTGAAAGTTTAACAGCAAGTTTAGACTTTAGCACTGAGAGATTAACTCCAGATTAAACCAGTTTAACTCCAGATTAACGGTAAACAATCCTTGTCAATTACTTTATTCCTCGACTTCAAAACTCTTCAGTTCCAGCAGGATGTTTTTTTTTTTTCAAGTTTCACATTTTTAAATGTTAAATGTCTTTTATTGTGAAAGTTGGGAACCTCTGGGTTCTTTCCTCCGCTTGGTTCTAATGTTTGAGTTTTCCTGAACATCTGGAACATCAGAGGATTCGGGTTTTTTCCTGACTGATCGTTTTCTCGTCTCATCCTGAGCTCAGAAACTGGCCTGATTAATTAATTAACGCTTTAATCGCTCTGCAGGGAGAGCATCGAACCAGGCTCCCTCCCGTCAGGATGAATGAGTGAATGAATTGATGGATGAATTGTTCCAGACGGAGCCGGAGCTTCATGTTCTCACTCAGCCTGCCCCTCCCGCGCGGCCCGCCGGGGACGATGAAGGCCTTCCCGTCGGTCCTGGTGAAGGCCAGCAGCTGCGGACCCCCCCTCAGGTCCCGGATCTGGTACCCGGGCTCCCACAGCTGGACCCCGTGCTGCGTTCGCGTGCCGTGGGATTTCTGGGCTTCCTTCGTCCAGAAGCGCTGCTGGCTGCGTTCTCCCCAGGAGAACCAGGAGACCGCGGAGAGCATGGTTCCTGCCGGACTGACTGCGGATCCCAGAGTCTGCAGAGTGAGACCCGGACGCTCAGCTGGTCCGCCTCCCGCAGTCTGGAAAACGAAACTTATCCAACCTTCACAGAAAAGGAAAGCGAAACTGATCAGCTGCGCCTCAGTTTTTTCTTTTTTTAATTAAAGTCTCAGAAAAAGACAAACAGCGAAGGAACGAAGAAGAGCGGAGAATAAAAATACGAGAAATAAAAAAATACACACCGAAAAAATTAAACAGAAACAAAAATGACCAAAGAAAAAACAACACAAGATTATATTTCAGTAGAAACAGGAGCGGTGAACTGGTTCAGTGACTGGAAGAGGCTGAAACTTATTCCTCTGTCTCTGATTTAAACAGAGCAAGAAAAGAAAGAGAAAAGAAAAAGGTTTCTGTTTTGAAAAGTCACATTTCTGAATATGAAGTTTAGCGATAAATACAATTTAATAATTAATAATGAGAAAAAAGCATCAATGTCTCGTTAGAATTAAAGAAATATATATGATGAAGGTGTAACTCGGAGTCTGGGATAACAGGGTTCATCCAGGAGGTAACGTTCTTCTAGAGCTTATATTTATTAACAGGACCAGAATAATGGATTCCAGACCTGAACTGCAGAGAACCGCTGAGATCAAAGTTCTGTTTGAGCCTAAAGAACCGTGGAACCGGCGCGTCGGTGGTTCTGTTACCATTAACGTTGGAACACGGCGCCAGACCTCCTCACTGACGGTCTGCAGTCGGTCCACTGGGGCCACCGGTCCTCCACCCTGGCCGTCAGAACCGGAGAACCCCAGGGCCGAGTGCTGGGCCCACTGCTGGACTGCAGCAGCATCCTGACCTACAGGGACCAGGTCCTGAACCTCAGCACCTGCTGGTCCCTCAGTCATCTGGACCTCAGCTCCTCACAGACTGGTTCTGGACCTGGACCTGGTTCTGGACTTCAGGAGGAAGAGGGAGGAACCCGAGGGTGTCATATAGGGATTATATAGAAACACTTTATCAGTTCATGTCACTTTAAATGCTTTACGGTCTATTGCCCAAAGAGGACTGTAGGGGGAGCTCTCACACAGAAAGAGTGATTTGTTGTGGAGTTAATGGAGTCTGACTGGAAAATGCCTGTTCTTGGTTTTGTTTGAAAATAAAGACGTTTCTGGGAAAAGGATAACCACTCGTCATTCTACATGGTGTCAGAAGTCACCCGGACCGGATTATCGCTGTAGAAGAGCAAGGACATCGACTAGCAAGCGCCATGGCGAAGTTTAATCCTCCCGCGAATTTTTCCTTTGAAAAGCCGACTGAATGGCCGGACTGGAAACAGCGTTTTGAGCGGTACAGGATCGCCACGAAACTCGATAAAGACGAGGGCGCAGTGCAGGTGAGCTGCCTTATATACGCTATGGGAGCGGAGGCCGAAAACATTTTCAAGTCTTTTGCCTTCGCAGAAGAAAAAGAAAAAGATGACATAAAGATTGTTTTGGCTAAGTTCGATGACTACTTTTTCCCGCGGAGGAACGTGATACACGAGCGGGCTTGTTTTCACCAGCGTGTCCAGCGGCCAGGGGAGAAAGCGGAGAGTTTTATCCGGGCTCTCTATGAACTGTCTGAACACTGTGATTTCGGAGCAGCCAGAGAGGAACACATCCGAGACTGGATCGTCGTCGGGATCCAGGACAAAGAGCTCTCACGCAAGCTGCAACTGATGTCGGACCTGACATTGGCGCTCACGGTACAGACCGTGAGGCAATCTGAGGAGGTCGCGGCACAAGTCAGTCAGCAAGGAGACGCAGCAGCAGCGACGGTGCAAGAGGTGCGGCACAAAACCAAGAACACCAACTGGAAGCCACAACACAAACAAGGCAAGTCTAACACAAACAGAAAATGGGGAGAAACTGGAAAAAAGTGTGGGAAATGTGGCAAATCACAGCACAGGGGAGATGAGAAATGCCCAGCTTCAAAAGCTACCTGTCATAATTGTCATAAAATTGGGCACTGGGCCAGAGTATGCCGCAGTGGCAGGTCAGTTAATGAAGTCACAGAAACGGTGAACTGTGAGCAAACCTCCTACTTTCTGGGCTCAGTGTGCAATTCCCAAGACAAAAGTGAAACATGGACCGTGATGCTCCAGATTGATTCTGTCCCGGTCGAATTCAAAATTGACACAGGAGCTGACGTCAATGTAATAAATGAAGAAACTTTCCACTCCCTCAGCCAAACGGTGTTACAACCATCTGACCTTCCTCTGGACAGCCCAGGAGGAGAACTGCTGTGCCTAGGTTGCCTAAACGTAATGGTAGGCTACAAAGGAAAAAACTACATGTCCAAAATGTACGTTGTGCAAGGTCAGAAGGTTAACAATCTGCTCAGTCGCTCACTTTCAGTTGAAATGAACCTTGTGAGAAGAGTAGATGAGATTTCAAACAGTGCAGGCAGACAGCATCAGCCATACGGGGAACATGGCACCTTGAGGACTGAAGCAGTAAAAATCGAACTAAGAGAAGATGCAGTGCCGTATGCTGTACACACTGCACGTCGGGTGCCCTTCCCCATGCTGCAAAAGGTGAAGGATGAGCTGGTCAGAATGGAGCAAAATGGGGTCATCGAGCGTGTGACACAACCAACTGAATGGTGTGCTCCCATGGTCCCAGTGGAGAAGAAAAACACAAACAGAGCCAGGATCTGTGTAGACCTGACAAAACTAAACAAATCTGTCAAAAGAGAGCGTTACATACTACCAACCTCTGACGAGATAACCTCCAAACTGAGTGGAGCAACGGTGTTTTCATCCCTGGATGCTGCCAGCGGATTCTGGCAGATCCCTCTGCACCCAGACAGTTGTAAATTGACAACGTTCATCACACCGTTTGGCAGATACTGCTTTAAGAGATTACCCTTTGGCATCACAAGCGCACCTGAAATCTTCCAACGTAAAATGCTGGAAACTCTGGAAGGTTTAGAAGGTGTGGAGGTTTTCATGGACGATATCCTGGTGTACGGCTCCACCATGGAGGAACACGATGCTCGTTTGATCAAGGTGTTACATCGCATCGAGTCAGCTGGCCTCAAGCTCAACAAAGAAAAGTGCTCCTTGAGACAGAACCAACTGCGGTTCCTGGGTCACCTGATTGACCACTCCGGGGTTCGGCCAGACCCGGAGAAAGTTGAAGCAATCAGCCAGATGCCCCCACCACAAAATGTACAAGAACTGAGACGAGTGCTTGGGATGGTCAATTACCTCGGCAAGTACATCCCTGCTCTCGCCACCATTGGTCAACCCCTATATGAGCTACTGAAGATCAAAAACACCTGGACCTGGGGTCCGTCACAACAGTCAGCTTTCGAGAACATCAAAAGTATGCTAACAACAGCACCGGTTCTCGCCTTCTATGACATTGGAAAACCAACAGCCGTGTCAGCTGATGCTAGCAGCTACGGGTTAGGGGCTGTACTCCTCCAGCTCCACGGAGAAGAGTGGAAGCCAGTCGCATACTGCTCCCGACGTCTGTCGGAGGCCGAAAAACATTACGCCCAGATTGAGAAAGAATGTTTGGCCAGCGTGTGGGCGTGTGAGAAGTTTGACAAATATCTGTGCGGCTTGGATCAGTTCAGACTAGAGACTGACCACAGACCGTTAGTACCTCTCGTGAACAGCCGAAGCTTGGACAACGTTCCTGTGAGATGCCAGCGTCTTCTGATGAGACTTATGAGGTACAAACCAGAAGCAGTTTATGTGCCAGGGAAAACACTCGTTGTCGCAGATGCCCTGTCACGCAGCCCACAGCCACACACCAACGAGCAAACCGACACCCACAGCGATGTTGAGTGTTACATAGCCACAGTGGTCCAAGGCATCCCGGCTTCTCCGAGCCAACTCGAGAGCATCAAAACAGCTACGGCAGATGACAGCGAACTACAAATTGTCATCAGATTCATACAGCATGGCTGGCCTGAATACAAGAACAAAGTGCCACTGAATGTCCGAGCATACATGAAAGTGAAAAATGAACTGTCACAGACTAATGGCCTAGTCATACGCGGTTCAAGGATTGTCATCCCAAAGTCATAAAGGGCTGAAATGCTAAAGAAAATTCATGCTGGACACCAAGGACTCACTAAATGCAGAGACAGAGCAAACTCCTCTGTTTGGTGGCCAGGACTCTCAGCTGAGCTCAAAGACACTGTCATGCGCTGCCAAACATGTCAGGAGCTGAAACGCACACAGCAGAAAGAGCCGCTCATCTCTACTCAACTCCCAGACCGCCCCTGGAAAAGAATTGGACTTGATCTTTGTGAGTACAACAAAA
Source organism: Salarias fasciatus (assembly GCF_902148845.1). Taxonomy (NCBI): domain Eukaryota; kingdom Metazoa; phylum Chordata; class Actinopteri; order Blenniiformes; family Blenniidae; genus Salarias; species Salarias fasciatus. Next base: position 31,845,434 of record NC_043751.1, read on the forward strand.
ACAATTACCTGGTGGTTTCTGATTACTATTCACGTTTTTTGGAGATATTGCATCTGCCATCCACCTCAAGCTTTCAGGTTATTCAGAAACTGAAGGCTACATTTGCCCGATTTGGTATTCCTGAGGAGGTGGTGAGCGACAATGGACCTCAGTTTTCATGTGCTGAGTTCCGAGAGTTTGCCGGTGAAATGGACTTTAAACACATCACATCCAGCCCTCACCATCCTCAAGGAAATGGCCACGCAGAGAGAGCAGTGCAAACTGCAAAGAAAATCCTCAAGCAGGAGGATCCGCTCATAGCTCTCATGTGCTACAGATCAACACCCTGCACCACTACTGGTGTCAGTCCAGCTGAACTTCTAATGGGTAGAAAGATTCGCACAACTCTGCCCACCTTGGAGAAGAATCTTCAACCAAAGTGGCCCAACAAACACATCATAATGCAGAAGGACGCCGTGGAGAAGGCAAAGCAAGCTTTCTACTACAACCGTCGTCATGGAGCGAGACCCCTTCCTCCTCTGCGTCCTGGGGACACGGTCTTCACCAAGCTGGACCAGGAAAAGACCTGGAAGACGTCTGCAGTTGTTTCCGAGGAGTGTGCCACTCCACGCTCCTACCTTCTGCATACACCACAGGGAGCAGTGTTGCGCCGCAACCGGCGTCATCTTCGCCAGCAGATGGAAGGGCATCCACAATCAGGGACTGTTCTCCTATCTCCGACAGCTGAGAGTGCTTTGGTGGAGCCTCCTCCATCTACGGACTCAGCTACTTCAGAGACTGCTTCCTCTGTCGTTACCCAGGCTACCACTGACTCGCACACACCCAATGATTCCTCAATGACTGTCCGTACTAGATCTGGACGCATGTGCAAACCTGTCAAGAGACTGGACCTGTAGTCTCTCTGTGCGCTGTGCACAATATGGCCTTTGGGGGGGAACAGGGGCTCAGACAAATATTTGAAAGAAAAGAAAAAAAAAAAGAATAAAAAGTTACTGTGAAGATTGGAATGTGATTTTGAAGTTTGAAATGGACTCTTTGAAATGTTTTGTGTTTGTTCATTTTATTGCATTTATGCCAGCAGAGAGCTAGTATTACAGCAAAGCTTTATGTACCTGTTTACATTGAATGTTTACGTTTGAAAAAGGGATTTGGTGCTATTGATCTAAAGTCAGTTTCGAGTTTGAATTATACAGTAGTTGCTCAGACTGAATAGTTTAAGTTGTTTTGTTGGTATGTTAAACCAATATAAATTGTGATTGCTAATTAAATGTTCATTGCACTTTAAGGGGTTAAAATTGGATTAACTTGAAAGGGGAGATGTCATATAGGGATTATATAGAAACACTTTATCAGTTCATGTCACTTTAAATGCTTTACGGTCTATTGCCCAAAGAGGACTGTAGGGGGAGCTCTCACACAGAAAGAGTGATTTGTTGTGGAGTTAATGGAGTCTGACTGGAAAATGCCTGTTCTTGGTTTTGTTTGAAAATAAAGACGTTTCTGGGAAAAGGATAACCACTCGTCATTCTACAGAGGGGACCTGGTGGACCGGGTCAGACCTCACATGGGGGACCAGCAGCACCGCCTGGTGAGACCAGCTCAGCAGCTCAGGACTTCCTGAGGTCAGCGTGTCCTGGACCTGCCGCTGGTCTTCTGGACCGGTTCTGGAGAGACGGTCTGGTTCCTGACAGGAAGGTTCTGGAGACTCAGGAGGTCCGGACACGGTTCCCACCCGGACCTCCTGTTCTCCCTGCAGTCCTCAGGAGGAGTCCAGCTCCATCCAGGCCTGCACCTCCAGACTCACCAGGTCCTCCTACCCAGAGAGTAATCAGAGTACTGAACACAGTACTCTGTCACTCTGTCCACATGGAAATACAGACGTTCATGTCTTTCTCCTCCCCTGTGCAGCGAGCAGCGCAGAGGAATCTCTTCAGCATTCTTCTTCCTGCCGCCTCGGCTCTGCTGGACTCTGGACTTTTCTACTTTTTATCACTTTTGTACTTTTTTGATCTTGAATATCTTTCCTGATAGTAAGCAGGTGATGTATTAGTGACCAAATGTTGCCACATACTCTGACAGAAATGAAAACGATCAGCCTCCAGAGGGGAAATCAAAGACCCCCCAGTGGGACCTGATGCCGCCTGGTCCGGTCTCAGGAGTGTGTGTGGCCCCGTGTGGCTGTACGGGTCGTGATCCTAATGAGACGGCGGACGGTGTCCTGGGGATCTCCTCCCAGATCTGGACCAGGACATCACTGAGCTCCTGGACCGAGCAGCAGCCGGGCGGCGCCGGATGGACCTGAATGTGGTGGACCAGAGGAGGTCTGCTGGTTTAGCTCAGCTGAAGGTGGGGCCAGTCAGCGGTTTCAGTTCCTTCATCCTCCAGGATCTGCCTGCACACCCGAGCCACATGAGGCCAGGTGTTACCGTGGACCAGGAGGGACCAGGTCCCACTGCACCAGCGTAGCTTCTGACAAAGGTCCCAGGATTTCATCCCGATGTCTGGCAGCAGTCAGGGTGCCGTCATCGGACCTGTGGAGGTCTGCGCGTCCGTCCAGGGAGATGCCTCCCCAGACCACCGCCCAGCAGCAGACCGGTCCTGCTGGATGACGCTGCAGGCAGCAGAACCTTCTGCACGGCGTCTCCAGACCCTGACCCGTCAGCTGGAACCTGCTCTCCTCAGTGAAGAGCCCAGGGCGCCAGAGGCGTGGCTGGCAGTGAGCACAGGGCCCCTGCAGGCCGCCGGGGGCCGCCGGGCCCTCCTGGACCCCGTTTCTGATGGTTTGGTCAGAAACATTCACGCCAGCGGCCGGCTGGAGGTCATCTTGGGCTCTGGCAGAGCTCATCCAGTTCCTCCAGATACCGATCCTGCTGAGGGGTTGAGGATCTCCTGCGGCGCTGTCCGGCTCCCCTGGAGCAGCCCCCTGTCTCCTGGAACGTCCTCCGCGCTCTGGAGACTGTGCTGGGAGGCACCGCAGACCTCGGTGTGCCGTCCCGGCGGAGCTGGACGAGGAGTGCCGTCTGTAGCGTCCAGGTCGCGCTCCGTGCGCTCCAGAGAAGTCGATCCAAGCCCAATGAAAAACTCCAGCAGTAGAAAGTCAGTCAGTAAAAAATCAGCCAAAAGAGACGAGGAGGGAACCTGGATTCCTGGTTTGGGGGCCGTCTCATTGTTGCCCCTGTTGTTGATTTCATTAACAACAAAGCAGCTGAAACTGATGAACGACCCCTCTGCTGCTGAAGCCACCGGATCAATGTCCCAGACGTTTGGCTGATGGGTCGCTACACTCTGATTCAAAAGTGCTCCTCTAACTTTTTTGATCAGTGTGTGTGTGTGTGTGTGTGTGTGTGTGTGTGTGTGTATTGTAGTGGCTAGGCTATTTGTCGTTGACACAACACAATTCAGAACTTAACTTAAACTTCAAACTGCCACTGATGCAGGCAAACGAAAGCAAAGTCCACCGAAATTCCAGTGAGTTCTTCTTGGTTTATGTCTCCAGGCAAGCAACCAAATGGTCCTATGGCCCGCCCAGGTGCATGCTGGTCCTATGGCCCCGCCAGGTGCATGCTGGTCCTATGGCCCGCCCAGGTGCATGCTGGTCCTATGGCCCCGCCAGGTGCATGCTGGTCCTATGGCCCCGCCAGGTGCATGCTGGTCCTATGGCCCGCCCAGGTGCATGCTGGTCCTATGGCCCCACCAGGTGCATGCTGGTCCTATGGCCCCGCCAGGTGCATGCTGGTCCTATGGCCCGCCAGGTGCATGCTGGTCCTATGGCCCCGCCAGGTGCATGCTGGTCCTATGGCCCCGCCAGGTGCATGCTGGTCCTATGGCCCGCCAGGTGCCCGTGGTAATAATTACCATAAATGTACAAAATGAAGCCTAACAGAAAATAATGTGTCATTTACCCAAAACAAACATGGAAAATAAATAAATAATAAATGTAAACAAAATAAACACTATATGCAAAAACACAAACAAAAAAACTGAAGAAATATTCAGAAAATATTCAAAGACCAATAAACAGCTCCAACAGTAGCTGTATATATACATTATTTATTGCTATTCTTAATTCCTCCCTATTTTCTATTTGCACCAAAAAGTTGTTTCTAAATTAGGTCAAGCATGTATGACAATAAACGCATTCTGTTCTACTGTAGTATTCTACTCTACTCTACTCTATTCTCTTCTCGTTGCGCAGCGTCACGCTGGGAGCTTGTTAAAGTCGAGGATGTTCACTGATTCCAGCTTCAGAACTCTTCCTCAGAATGTGATGAAGACTCAGACGCTTCGTTCAAACAGAACATCAGAGAAAGCTGAAGAGACGAGTTCTGTCCTGGACTCGGTTTGTTTCTGATCCTGGTTTTGTTTTGAGTGCAGTGCTGTGTTTTCACCACCGTGGGGCGCCTGGGAGTCGTGCTGTCCGGGTTTCCTCAGTTAGAAGCTTCGTGTGTTTGAGGAGGAGGAGGAGGAGGAGGAGGAGGAGGAGGAGGAGGAGGAGGAGGAGGAGAAGAAGAAGAAGAAGAAGAAGAAGAAGAAGAAGAAGAAGAAGAAGAAGAAGAAGAAGAAGAAGAAGAAGAAGAAGAAGAAGAAGAAGAAGAAGAAGAAGAAGAAGAAGAAGGATGTAAAAAGAGGGAAAAGCTTTAGAGAATAAAAACGGGTTCAGGCTGAAGGTTCTCCTCTGCCTCCGGCCAGTCTTTCTCCTGAGCTCCACCAGAGGGCGCTACAACCTCAACGAGAACTGGCCTCTGTGTGGCGTTCAGGGACCGTCTGTAAATTACAAGACCGCTGCAAATAAGAACCGGGAGTGAAATCCCCGCTGATCAGACCGAGACCCAGATCCTGCTCCCGACAGACCGCTGCTGCTAAAACCACTTCCTCCAGAGTCCAGAACCAGGAGTCCAGAACCAGGAGCCCAGAACCAGGAGTCCAGAACCAGGAGTCCAGAACCAAGAGTCCAGAACCAGGAGTCCAGAACCAGGAGTCCAGAACCAGGAGCCCAGAACCAGGAGTCCAGAACCAGGAGTCCAGAACCAGGAGTCCAGAACAAAGAGTCCAGAACCAGGAGTCCTGGTCAGACTGCAGCTGATACTCTAAAAAAACAAAAAAAAACCAAAAAAAACCCAACCTGATTTAGACTTTTCCACCATGGATCTTTAATCATAACCTGCTCAGGTGCTTCATCGTGATGGAGGAGAGACTCTGAGGAACAGTGAGGAACCACAGGAGGGTTCTGGGTAACGACCACACAGCAGGACTTCTTAAAGTCGGAGTTGTAGAACGGAAGCTTCTCTTCACAGGGACGTTCTGCTGGGTTCCAGAGAACCTGTCTGACTTTTCTTCAGTCTTTTATTTTCTTCACATCAGGTTCTAGATGCAGGTTCCTGCAGAGTTCTTGAGCCTCTGAAGTTCCTTTAGAACTCTTTAAAACTCTTTAGCGTTCTGGTTCTCTGGTTCTTCGGGTTTCTTTAGTTCTCTGCGGTTTCTTTGTCATTCTTTACTTTATTTAGCAATTCTTTGGATCCTTACGTTCCTTTAGGCTTCTTTAGGATTCTGCAGTAGATTTATCAGGTTCCTTCAGTTCTTTGATGAAAAACCTTTAGAAAACACTAAGTAAGTATTAGAGAACTCAAATAATAGAGTTCGGAGTATCAGAGAACTAATAATGCTTCGGCCATAAAGAGCCAGAGTTCTTCTTCAGGTAACTTTAAACATTTAAGTGAGTGAACACTTAAAACCGAGGCAGCAAACAAACAGGAACAAATCAAATGCTTTTCCACAGAACCTGCTCTTTCGTTCCCTTTCAGCGAATTTTCAACTTAAACTTCAACGTTTTAAGTCATCATTAATTTTTGCTAAAATCAAATGAAAAACACAAACTTTGCACTTTAATGGGGAAAAAAAACTTTAAATTGAAGTTCGAGTTTGAAGCCGGAATGTCCCAGGTGCTCCTGAACGCAACAAACATTTCTCCTTTCAACCGGCGGAGATTTTTATATGAACCACCGATCATCTCAGCTGGTTAGCAGCTGGTTAGCAGCTGGTTAGCAGCTGGTTAGCAGCTGTTACTAGCTTAACCAGCTGTCCATCCACAGCTGAGAGGAGTTCGTTGCTCAGGTTCGTCACAGAGGAACACTGTTCTGTTTATTACCGGTTCAGGTGAGCTGTTTCCCGCCTCATGCAACTCAGGTGTCTCCTCCACACCCCGCCGGCCGGGAACATCCACCGGGTGATCGGTTCCACCTGCTGGTTCCCCTGCTGGGCGGGGAGGGAGGCGGAGCCGCTCACAGGCAGGACACTGTTGACGTGTTCGAAACCGCGTACTGCCGGTGCCTACTGCATACTCCCATACCCATACTGGCCATCCTGCATACTGCATACTCAGTCCATCAGACAGTATGCAAAGCGTTTACACTACAGCATACTACATAATAACCCACAATGCATTGCACTCCTCTCCCTGCCGGAGTCGACCTGCTAAAGCTGATTTCACGTTAGCTCTAAACTCTTCAAATGCAGAACTTCATCCAGATTTTTTTTTTAAATTAGGCGACAGAGTGGTGGCTCAGAGCCGAGTGTGTCGTTCATTTGTCCGAATACCAGACGTTTAGGATTCTGTTCGGGTGAAATTTAAGTTTGCTGCAGTGAGCAACGCACTACCGTTTATTTTCACCAAAATAAAGCACCCCTTTCCTCTTCTCACGCAAAACAACCACAGTGATAAATCTGTGCTTTTATTTTGAAAACAAGAAGCCAACCTTTCAGCAATATATCTCGCTTCACATCGCCGTTTGGACCGGTGTCCCGTTAACGGAATTGGACCAGTTACGACGCCTTACCCACGGAGAGTTTTTTCGGCTCTTCAATGAAGATCGGCTCGCCGTCTACCGCTGTCCGTCGCGTTGCATCATGGGTAATTTCAGTATGAGTAGTGAACCCACGATGTCTACTCAACATTTCTGGCGAATGCAGTATGCATCCGGGAACTTCTCGCATACTCAAAATGGCATCCTGCCAGTGTAGACGCTCTGCATGCTCAGTCAGTCAGTATGGTAGTAGGTCAGGACGCGGTTTGAACACAGCCGGTGTCTATGTCTGTATTTCTATGCTCGCTCCAGGTGGCTGGGAGCAGGGCGACTGGTTGGGACTGGTTAGGACTGGTTAGGGCTGGTTATGACTGGTTGGGACTGGTTAGGACTGGTTGACCGCCAGCTAGCTCGCCCATACGCCGGTTCTCCTGCTTCCACTGAGCCTGGAGCTGAGAGGCTGATCTGACTTCAAAGGAGTTCTCACACACACACACACACACACACACACAAACACACACACACACACACACACACACACACACACACTCTCTCTCTCTCTCTCTCTCTCTCTCTCTCTCTCTCTCTCGGGGAGGCTCGGGGGTTTCCAGGACTCGTCTGATTTACTCCAACCCTTCAGTGAAACTCCCGCTGAGGAAACGCTTCAGTTCATCCCTGATCCACAAGATTTCACCCCTCCTTCAGCCTCACTCCCCTCCCGCAGTCTCACCCCTCCAGCCTCACCCCTCCAGTCTCACCCCTCCAGCCTCACTCCTCTAGTCTCACCCCTCCATTCTCACCCCTCCAGCCTCACTCCTCTAGTCTCACCCCTCCAGTCTCACCCCTCCAGCCTCACTCCTCTAGTCTCACCCCTCCAGTCTCACCCCTCCAGCCTCACCCCTCCAGTCTCACCCCTCCAGCCTCACTCCTCTAGTCTCACCCCTCCAGTCTCACTCCTCTAGTCTCACCCCTCCAGTCTCACCCCTCCAGCCTCACTCCTCTAGTCTCACCCCTCCAGTCTCACCCCTCCAGCCTCACTCCTCTAGTCTCACCCCTCCAGTCTCACCCCTCCAGCCTCACTCCTCTAGTCTCACCCCTCCAGTCTCACCCCTCCAGCCTCACTCCTCTAGTCTCACCCCTCCAGTCTCACCCCTCCAGCCTCACTCCTCTAGTCTCACCCCTCCAGTCTCACTCCTCCAGTCTCACCCCTCCAGCCTCACTCCTCTAGTCTCACCCCTCCAGCCTCACTCCTCTAATCTCACCCCTCCAGTCTCACCCCTCCAGGCTCACTCCTCCAGTCTCACCCCTCCAGGCTCACTCCTCCAGGGTGCTCACAGGGTTAACTGAGCTGCAGTCAGTTTGACAGAAACTTCTTATCTGGAAGCAAAAAGCAGCGACGGGACGAAGAAACGAAGAATGTGGAGATAAGAGGACGAGCTGGACTCTGTCCGGGGGGGACGGGGGGGGGGACGGGGGGGGGGGACGGGGGGGGGGACGGGGGGGCTGAAGGTCAGCTGCTGTCTGGACTCCGTTTGAAGTTTTTCAGTTAAAACGGAGTTTTGCTTCATTTTATCTCAACGCTCCAGTTTTTCTTGTTTCTTTGTTGAAAAACATGAAATAAATTTAATGAACCATTAAACAAAAAACCTGAAGTGAAACAAGTAGAATCCGACTGGTCCTCCGTGGAAGAGTGTGTGTGTGTGTGTGTGTGTGTGTGTGTGTGTGTGTGTGTGTATAAAGCTCAGGATTAGTTTTCATGAAGCTGACTCTTAAACAATAATCTAAAAAAATCTATTTTTATTTTCTACTCTCGATGAAACATCTGTTTTATTCTTCACATCCCTTCACACACTTTCTATTCAATAATCTTATTTGTACGGATTTAATGAATAGAATCTTCCAAGATATCTATCTTAAACAAAATACTTCAATACATTTTTACTCCATGAAATATTTAAAAAAATATATATAATAATCAGAATATATTAATATTTTAACTGTATTCAATAGGATATCTTATAAAAAAAATTCTAACATGGTTCAAATAAATGTATTGAAAATATTTTATTTGCATCTTTACTCACACATTTTATATATTTTTTATAGTCTCTTGCAAATTATGAACGTTATCAATATAAATAGTATGTAAAAATTACAGGTAATTTACTTATTTATTTGCACTACACACACACACACACACACATACATATATACATACATATATATATATATATATATATATATATATATATATATGTATATAGCCGCTGATTTCTCACCTGAGCGTCTCGAAAGATTTTCCTTTTGACCTTGTTGGATTCTCTTTCAAAATAAAATTCCATGTCACCCGATTCAATCCTAGTTTTCAAACTGAAAATACGCCGAAGGCTAATTATGTGATTAATCACCATTTACAAAACTAATCTTCAGTCACTCGTGCTTTATAGAAATGTAATCTACTACTGTTACTCTGAAATGAAGAGGCTCTGCTGAAACGCCGCGTTTGAGGAAATCAGACGAGAGACGAGAAATAAAACACAAAGAAAACACAAACAGCTTTACTGCGTCAGAACAGAAGACAGGAGGTTTAACACAAAATGTTTCACCGACACACACACACACACACACACACACACACACACACACACACACACACACACACACACACACACACTTCCAGAGGAGGGGGTGAATCCAGGCGGAGCAACAATAAATAGAGTTCAGGAAGCTGGACGTCTGCAGCAGGAAGCTCCGCCTCCAGGAGCCCGGTTCGATTCCCCACAGTCCTCCAAGGGTCGGAGCTGGTGACAGTATCCACCGGGACAGATCAGGACGTCTCACTCCGTCAGAATGTCTCACTCCATGAGGATGTCTCATCCCTTCAGAGCCTCTCACTCCTTCAGGATGTCTCACTCCTTCAGGATGTCTCACTCCTGAGTGTCTCACTCCTTCAGGATGTCTCACTCCTTCAGGATGTCTCACTCCTGAGTGTCTCACTTCTTCAGGATGTCTCACTCTCTCAGAGTGTCTTTCAGACTTCAGTTTTTTTAAGTTCATGTTTTCCAGCTGCGAGACTCTCAGCTTCATTTTTAACCTCATGATTTAATCTTCACTTTGAAACACACACACACACACACACACACACACACACACACACACACACACACACACACACACACACACACACACACACACACTGCTGTTTTTCAACATCTTATCTACAGATCTGTCAGAGCTCAGACTTCAGGGCTCAGAGTTCGGGGTTCAGAGTTCAGGGTTCAGAGTTCAAGGTTCAGGGGTCAGGGGTCAGAGTTCAGGGTTCAGGGGTCTGAGCTCTGTTTGAATTATTTACATTTGAAGCGTCGTCTTGTTGAAACTCATTCAGTTCGTTTGAAAACAGGATGAAATGAGCAGAGGTCAAGGGTCAGAGGTCAGGTTTCAGGGTTAGGAGTTCAAGGGTTTAAAGGTCATGGAATAGAGTTCATAATTAGGGATCAGGGTTCAGTGGTCAGAGGATAGAATTCAGGGGCTACAGTTCAGGGGTCACAGTTAGGGATCAGGGTTCAGAGTTCAGGGGTCAGAGGTCAGTGGTGAGGGTTTAAAGGTTAGGGTTCAGAGGGATGGGCAGGGCTGGGGGTTCAGGGAGGTGGGGCGGTGGCTGTGGGTGGTGGGGGGGTCCAGGGACCCCGGGGGGCGGGGCTGGGGGCGGGGCTGGGGGCGGGGCTGGGGGGGGTCGTGAGGCCTGGATCTCAGGGTACGCGGCTGCACTGCTGGGGGGGCGCTGGACTGGAGCGTGGATGTCTGCCCGGGGGGGTGCTGGGACCTGGGCCCTGAGGGCCTCTCTGACCTGCTTCTGGTCTTCTCAGGGGTCAGAGGTCATGATCAGGCTGGTCTTTAATCCCTCTTCGTGTTCTGCCTGTGGACTCAGCTCCCTCCTTCTCTTGTGGAGGCTGAAGGCCTCAGAACGCTTCTCCGTCGCAGCGCCGTCGTTCCCACGCCGCCACTGAACACATCCTGCCTCTGCGCCAGGGGAGCGCCGCCTCTGCCGCTTCACCGCCAAGCCGCTAGGGGGCGTGGCGCTGTCTTTGTTTAGCAATCAGCAGTCACAACAACAATGCGGCTTCCGTAGCGCCGGCTTCACCGAGACGCTTCACCGAGACGCTTCACCGAGACGCTTCACCGAGACGCTTCACCGAGACGCTTCACCTAGATCTACAGACACAGATCTACAGACACAGATCTACAGACACGCTGCACTGACGAACA